>NW_028097690.1:0-812 GCF_014824575.4 Sturnira hondurensis | reverse complement strand
CTGGGGGTTCCTAAGACTCTCCTCATTTTTTTGAATTCTTGTTTCTTCATTCTGTTCTGGTTGAATGTTTCTTTTTTCCTTTTGGTCCACTCCATTGATTTGAGTCCCAGTTTCCTTTCCATCACTATTGGTTCCCTGTGCATTTCCCTTCATTTCACTTAGTGTAGCCTTCATATGTTCATCTAATTTGTGACTAAATTTTTTTTTAAAAGATTTCATTTATTTATCTTTTAGAGAGGAAGGGAAGGAGAGGAGAGAAATATCAATGTATGGTTGCTTCTTGTGCATCCCCTGCAGGGGACTGGCCTGCAACCCAGGCATGTGCCCTGACTGGGAATCGAACCGCGATCGTGTAGTTTGCAGGCCCGCACTCAATCCACTGAGCTACACCAGCCAGGGCTAATTTGTGACTAAATTTAACCAGTTCTGTGAGCATCCTGATCACCAGTGTTTTGAATTGTGCATCTGATAGGTTGGCTATCTCTTGGTCACTTAGTTGTATTATTTATGAAGCTGCGATCTATTCTTCTGTTTTTGCCAATTTTTTTTTGTCTTGTTGCACCATTACATAGTGAGGAGCAGGGTCTTATGTGTTCACCAGGGTGGGGCAACCCAAGTCACAGGGTTGTGATGCTGTGTGTGGGGGCAGGGTCCAAGAGGGAACAATGGCACTTGCTCCACTCCCTGTCCGACCTCAGTCCCTTCTGCCGCTTCCCCCAAGGAAACTGGGCCTTTCTGGTGCTGATTCCCGTGTGGGTGGGCTTGTGTGCATTCTAGGACCCTGTGGGTCTCTCCAACAAAATTTCCTGTGA
>NW_028097689.1:0-2685 GCF_014824575.4 Sturnira hondurensis | reverse complement strand
GGCGGGCCAAGCCAGCCTCAGCAGCTCATTGGCTCAGAGAGGTGGATGACAGGTTCCGAGCCAATAGAAGGGAGGGCTGCCGAGGCTGCTTCCGGTGGGGCAGCGGTGGTGGCGCGGATTTTCGGGTGTGTGGTGGCTGCTCGCCTCCGCTTTGCCTCGACTCTCCAGGGAGTGTTATCCCACGTGCGTCTCATCTGCACGTGGATGTGGCCCCGCGCGGGCGGGAGCCCTCTGGTCCACCCCTGCCGTGGACCCATGCCCGCCGGAAGTTAGTACACTGAGCACCCGGAGCCGCAGTGGCACGGGGTCCGCCTCGGCTCCGGCTCCACAGAACCTGGACTGGATCCGCCGCTGCGGACCGCTGGTACGGTGGTGAGCCTCGCCCTGCGTTCAGCTGCCCCAGTGACATAGCCGCCACCCTCGTGGGTGATTGGCCCGGGGCGGCTGCGGCAGCCATTGGGTGCCTCACCCCGAGGCGCAGGTCTTCCGACCGACTTTTCTCCCTCCCTTACTTCCATCTTTCTAAAACTGAAGAAACTGAATTGAGCGCTGAAGTGAATTAGCTAAGGACCCAAGGTCCTGCTAGGTGCAGAAGCAAAGGGGAACCTTGGAGGTGGGGACAGCGGGTTGCCGTCTCCCTGGGGTTCCGCCCTCTGCCCCGAGTGGTGTGATTGTGTAACGGTTACTTTCTCTGTCAAGTTGTAGTTCCCAACATTACATGGGATGATGTGCCCACTTTGTGGGGCGCTGAGCTTTCCTTGGTCAAAAAGGAATACAGGCACATTGCCCCACCTGAGACAGTTCCAAATTCTCCTAAATCTGGTAGGACTTTAGCCCAGGCTTCCGCTCAGCGAACGCTGTGGAAGGCTAGCGCCGGGCTCTCTGGTTAAGAGACGGACTTCCCCGTCTTACAGGCGAGGCCGCTGCGGTGGCGGCTGGCGGCCGGCAGAGGGCGCTGCGAGGGCATGGCCGAGGAGCGCCGCGGGTCCTGGTTCGGCTTCGGTTTCTGCGGCTTCGGGCAGGCGCTGGGCTCGGGCCGCGGGCAGCAGGTGCACAGCCCCGAGCCGCTACGCGCTCCGGGCGTGGACGCAGATACAGACGTCTGCGGGGTGAGCGCCAGCTGGAGCTACACCGCGTTCTTGAGCCGTGAGTGCCTAGGTCCGATCCCTTCCGGCCCCGCCCCCACTTGTCCCCGCCTCCTGCTCAGCGGGCTCCGGGCTCCCGCAGGTGCAGGCCAGGTGCAGTTGTCCGGCTCTGCCCGTGGCGCGGCGGAGGACTGCCGAGACGCGTGGGCCTCAGAGACGCTCCTCGTGGTGCTGCGCGACGGGCGGGGACCTGGGCCTGGGGCTGAGCTGCAGGCCTGGGCGCCGGGCTCGGCGCTGTGCGGGGAGCCCCTCTGGGCGCAGACCGTGGTGCCGGAGGCCCAGGGGGAAGACGGAGCGGGCGACGGTACCGGGGCCGGGCGGCTGCCCCTGCTGCCTGGCGCCTGCGCCTACGTGAGCCCACTGCCGCCCTTCTACCGGCCTCTGGCTCCGGAGCTGCGGGCGCGTCGGCTGGAGCTCGGCACCGAGCACGTGTTGCTGCTGGACGAGGCTGGCCAGGTGTACTCCTGGGGCGGGGGCAGGTGAGTGTGACCGCGGGAGGAGGGACAGGGACACCCCCCGATGTGACTGGAGCTGACCAGGGGTTCCCTTGCTCAGGCATGGACAGCTGGGCCACGGGACTCTGGAGGCAGAGCCGGAGCCTCGGCTCTTGGAGGCGCTGCAGGGGCTGCGGGTGGCTGAGGTGGCCGCCGGTGGCTGGCACTCCGTGTGTGTGAGCGGTGAGTGGCTGGTGTTTCTGCAAAGAAGCTCGGGTCTCGGAGACTCCAAACCTTCCTCCTCTTCCAGCTCTGGGGGTGGGAGTGGGGCAGAGCCCCGCCTCCTTTCAAGCCCTCCCCACACCAGTCATTTGGGACCCCTGACAGTGGCTGGTACTGAGCCCCTCTGCCACCACCGTCGGCCACTCACACTTGGACTGGTCCTGTTCTGGTCTCACTACCTGTCTCGGGCTGCAGCTGTGTTTCCGAACACCTGCTGAGCAAGAATAGAGGGCTGAGGGGCAGCCAGGCGAAAGAGAGTGGAGGAAACGGCCATCGGTGTCTAGGTGGCCATGATGTGCAGCCCACAGTGGACACTCGTGCCCACAGGGAGCGTGAAGGTGGCGAGTGTGCGTCCTGCTGGTGGGGAACCTGGGACCAGAGTGGGGAGCGTCGCTTTGCATAGTGCGCTTGGCAGAGGCGGCCCAGGTGCCTCTGAGGCCAGGGCTCTGAGCCGATGACTCTGGAGGATCTGCACCTGGGCCTCTGGCTGCTGCTTCCGCCTCTGGGGAAACTGCCGTCTCCTCAGCTCATTGAATACGCCTGTGCCCGTGGCCAACAGGCTCAGTCAAGAACGACTGGGTATTTGGGGAATAGAGGGGACTCTGGAAACAGTCCAGCAGCGAGCCCCGACTCAGGGTCCAGGAAGAATTTGAGGGCTTCAGTTTGGTGTCATGGTGGAGCCCAGGTGCTCCAAACCCCACTCCACGTTCAGATCGATGCCCTGCCCGTTGTGAGCTTGGGCGTGCTCTGTGCCTCAAGTTTCCTCTCGAACGGGCGGGAGCGCTGTGTGCGGTGGTTTCGGGTGAGCGGTGCTCGAGACACCG
>NW_028097688.1:0-530 GCF_014824575.4 Sturnira hondurensis | reverse complement strand
AAGCGCTGTCCACCCATGCAGGTGACATGGGCACCGCTCCAGGTCAGATGCGAGGTGGAGAGGTGGCACAAGCAGGTACTCACCCGCACGCCACCCCTCTTTGGGAGACGGGCAAGGCCACCACCACTGAACTGTCTGGGAGGCGAGGGCGCTGCTTGCCGGCGCTGGTGGAGGTGGAGGCCTGGCCGAGCACCGAGCGCCCTCGAGCATCCGACAGGCAGTGGGGTCCGTGTGTGTGAGAGATGACACCCTGCCCGCACTCCCCAGGGCTGTGTCCAGGGTTGGAGAGCACAGGGTGTCCTTGGCAGGTGGCCGGGCCACATCATCCTGCTGGAAGGTGCCCTTTGGCTGAGGAGGCCAGGCACCCAGTTACACACTGGTTCTTTTAAATGTTTTGGTGATTGATCTTGGCCTCTGGGATCTTGGCCTGGGTTCCAGGATGGGGCAGCAGGGCGGAGGGGTGGTGGGGAGGCCACCTGGAGGCTCGGGGGCCATGGCCGGCCTCCCGGTGGCAGAGCCTGGGTCAGCCT
>NW_028097687.1:0-924 GCF_014824575.4 Sturnira hondurensis | reverse complement strand
TATTAAAATATCTTTTTTTTGCTTTCAGATTATTGTAACAGTGGAGGTCAGGCCGGGCTAGGGATTTTGACTGTTCACTCTGATAGGCTGAAAAAACCACAAGGACCACTGGATGGAGCAAACACAGGCTCTATTCTTCATGTTACAGGGAGCACCGAAGGCAGCAGAGCACTCAGCTACATGGGACCCTGAGTCGGGTACTTGTTTAAAGGGGTCCCAAGGGGACTGGTGTCTACACGTGACTCTAATATCACCTCAGTGTGTACACGAAGAAAGAAAGGGTCAAGAGCAGTCACAGTGTTACTGAACAAGGGTCCGAGGCAGGGGGGGCAATACTTGGCCCACCGAGGGATGCCAAAAGCTGCTTCAGAAAACAGGGGCCCCTCCCAAGGACGATACACCAATATCTATTGGGCTCTTCTGTCCGCCGCCAATTGGAAAGACATCTCTCAATGCCAGAGATTTGTGAAAAGGAAACAAAATGTTTATTTAATGCTATTCAGGCCTAATGCCTTCATTAAAATATCAAAGTCTTTAAGGGTATACACCTACACACACCCACACACAGCACTCCCTTCTCCCACTGCCCCAACTCCGGGTACCGTAAATCAGGAAAAGAGCACACATCTGTTTTTCGGGTCGCTGGCACTGTGAGCTGTGTCGCCTGTTCAGGCAGGATCTCCAAGTAATCCAAAGTCATGCAGCACCTTCCACTGGCAAGAGTTCTTTGTACCAAGTTCCAGTCAAAGTCTGTCCTGCTTTCCAGGCCACTCAGCCAAAGGGAGCACCTCAAAGCCACATGGCTCTCCCACAGGCACTCTGAGAAGCAGCCCTCAGTTACATCCTGGGTAGAAGCCACTCACTTCTCCCTGGCCCAAAACCTGGCCACAGCTATTTAACATATCTATGAAACCAGTTAAAGGT
>NW_028097686.1:0-1824 GCF_014824575.4 Sturnira hondurensis | reverse complement strand
AAGGATAAATGTAGGAGTCAAAATCTTAAAAATCCTAAAAGAAAACAGAAGGAGTAAGTTTTAAGACATTTATCATGGCAATATTTTTTCTAATATATCTTCTTGGGAAGGAGAACAGAAGAAAAAAGAGACAGATGGGAGTACATGGAACTAAAAAGTTGTCCTATAGCAAACTATCAACAAAATGAAAGGACAGCCCACTGAATTGGTGAACATATTCACCAATAATACATCTGATAAGGGGTTAATACCCATAAGTTATAGATAACTTAGAAACTCAGCACAGGAAAACCCCAGAACAATAACAACAAATGCAATTAAAAAAAGGGCAAAGGACCTGAATGGATACTTTTCCTAAGAGGACATGCAGATGGCCAAGAGGTATATGAAAAGGTACTGAACATCACTGATCATGAAAGAAAGGCAAATTAAAACCACAATGAAATATCTTGTCAGAATGGCCATCAACAATAAATCAACAAATAACAGGTCTTGGCGAGGATGTGGAGAGAGGAAACCCTTGCATGATGTTGGTGCAGCCACTGTGGAAAAGAGTATGGAGTTTCCTAAAAAAATAAAAAATGGAGCTGCCTTATAGCTGAGCAATTCCACTTCTGGGAATATATCCAAAGGAATCCAAAACTCGAATTGGAAAAAAATATATGTATCCTATGTTCCTTGCAGCATTAATGACCATCACCAAGATTTGGGAGCAGCCTAAGTGGCCATTAACAGATGAAGGAGTCAGAAAGCCGTGGTCCATTTGCCCAGTGGGGCACTACTCCAATGTAAAAAAGAAGGAAATCTTACTTATTGGAACAGCAAGGGTTGACCTGAAGAGTATTATGCTAAGAGAAATAAGCCAGTCAGAGAAAAAGACAAACAGTATAGGACTTCNCACTTATATGTAGAATGTGATGATCAGAATAAGGTAAGAGACAAAATAGAAACAGATTCATAGGTAGAGAGAACAGACTGACAGCAGTTATTGGGGAAAGGGACTGGGAGGCTGGGTGAAAAAGGTGAAGTGATTAAGCCAAATAAATGCCCTCACAGACACAAACAACAATGTGGTGATTACCAGGGGAAAGAGGGGTTGGGAGGTAGAAAAGGATAAAGGGGGACAGTGGTCATGGGATGAGACATGGCAGCTGGAGGGGAACACACATTACAATATAGAAATGATATATTATAGAATTATATAGAATTATTATTCTAGAATGATGTACACTTGAAATGTGCATAAGTGTGTTAACCGGTGTCACCCTAATACATCCAATAAACATTTTTTAAAAATGAAAGTCTCAGAAAAGTTTAGTATTCAAAGTAAAAAGTCTTCATTCCATGTTTCCATGTACCTACCTTTGTGTGAGGATCCTTTTCAGGGCTGAGAATTCTGCTGGTCAGAATTTGTCCTCCCAGTTATTTGTCCAAGGATGGCAAAAGAAGGTGAGTAAGAACAAGAAACTGCAGCTCTTATATATGTTGCAATGGATTTCTAGTGATAATAAGGAAAAGCTAGTTGGAACAAATAAACTTCTAGGTTGGTGTTATTTAAACACAGAAAGAAAAATGTCATTGCCAATTTGGCAATCATTTTCCAAAGGGTTTTATTTTTCATTTCTGAGGAGCTTTGACCCATTTGATATTTCATATTTCCTGAAGAAACATATATTAACAATGAATCATAATGCCCTTTTGTTTCAATAAAATAACCTGGAGTTTGTGGTGCATTGTTTCCTCTTTATTTTAAAGAGAAGCTCAAGCTGTTTTTTTTCAAGTAATTGTAATGGGTCATCTTTTGTTATATGTTACCATCACCAT
>NW_028097685.1:0-9368 GCF_014824575.4 Sturnira hondurensis | reverse complement strand
TGGGGGCGGGGTCAAAGAGGGACAATGGCTTCCCGTCTGCCGCCTGCTGCCGCGGCCCCAGTGCCGCAGCCACCACCCTCACCAGGCCCACACGTTTTGTTCCACTGCACGCGAGTGTGCCACCGCCGTCAGCCCTCCACCACTGGGTTCACCCCCTGGGGCCTGTGTGGTCCGTTTCACTGTGCGCAAATGTGCAACTGTGGTCAGTCTGTCCCACACCCCGACTGGTTCCGGGTTGCCTGCGTGCCCAGGTCGGGGGATCTGTCCTGCCCAACCCAGCTCCGCTGCTGGCTCCGCCTCTCTTACCGTCCCCGTTGAATGGTTTGTATTTGTCGGACTTCCGTATAATTCCGTTTTCTGGTCTTTGGGTGTGTCCTAGTTCTCCAAACCTTTGTTGTGTTCAAACTTGGTTGTGGGAGAAGGCACAGTGTTTCCACCTATGCCTCCATCTTGGTGGAAGTCTTGTACTATTTTCCTAAGTGGATTCCAACACCAACTTTAAAATATGTAATATTTCCATATATAGATGAGTTGGTTCTGGGCCCTTTGCTGTTCTTTATCTGTATGTCTGTCCCTGCACCAATACCACTCTCTCATTCACTTAAGTTTGATAGTGAGCAGATAATTAGGTTTTTGAAAAAAAATTCCAGCTTTATTGAGGTATAATATACAAATCCAATTGTATATCTTTAAGGTGTACAATGTGATATTTGAATATATTTATACATTGTGAAGTGGTTTTCACAAGCTAATGAACACATCCATTGCCTTACATAGGTGCCTGTTATTTATTCTTTTTTTTTGGTGGTGAGAAAACTTAAAGACAATTACTCTCTGAATAAATTTCAAATGTACGATACAGTATTATTAACTACAGTCACCATGCTGCACATTAGATCTCTACAAGTTATTCACCTGCTATAACTGACACTTTGTACCCTTTGACCGACATTTCCCTTCCCCCCACGCTCCAGTCTTTGGCAAACCACCATTCTACTCTCTGCTTCCAGGGGTCGTGGTTGGATCGTGGTGTATAATCTCTTTAATGTATTGCTGGATCCAGTTTGTTAATATTTTGTTGAGGATTTGGTATCTGTGTTCATCAGGAATATTGGCCTATAATTATCTTTCTTTGTAGTGTCTTTATCTGGTTTTAGAATTAGGATAATGCTGGCCTCATAAAAAGAATTTGGGAGTCTTCCCTTTTCTTGAATTTTTTAGAATAGTTACAAGGACTGGTGTTAGTTCTTCTTTAAATGTTTGTCAAAATTTGCTTATGAAGCCATCTAGTCCCTGACTTTTGTTTGCTGGGAGTTTTTAAATTACTGCTTCAGTTGTTCATTGTAATCAGCCTATTCAGGTTTTCCTAGTCTTCCTAATATCAGTTTTGGAAGATTGTATGTTTCTAGGAATTTGTCCATTTTGCTCAGGTTGTCCAATTTGTCAGCGTATAATTGTTCATAGTAATTACAACCCTTTGTATTCTGTTATGTCAGTTGTTATTTCACACCTTCCATTTCTGATTTCATTTATTTGGGTCCTCTTTTTTTTCTTGATGAGTCTGGTTAAAGGTTTGTCAATCTTGTTTATCTTCAAGGAACTAGCTCTTGGTTTTATTGATTTTTTTGGTTGTTTGCTGTATCATTTATTTCTACTCTGATCTTCATTATTTTCTTTCTTCTACTAACTCTGGGCTTTGTTCATTGTTTTTTTTTATAGTCCATTTATGTGTAGAGTTAGATTGTTTATTTGTTTATTTCTTGCTCCTTGAAGTAGGCCTGTGATGCTATGAACTTCCCTCTCAGGACTGCTTTCACTGTGTTTCATAGATTTTGGGTTGTGTGTTTATTTTCATTGACTTTGGGTAACACTTTTTTCCTTGATTTTATTCTTAACCCAATGCCTTGTGTAGTAAGATGTTTCTCAGGGTTTTTTTTTTTTTGCAATTGATTTCTAGTTTCATACCATTGTGCTTGGAGAAAATGCTTGACATGGTTTCAATCTTCTTAAACTTACTGGAACCTGTTCTGTGTTCTAACACATGGTCTATCTGAGAAAACATTCACAGCACTCGAAAAGAATGTATATTCTGCTGCTCTGGGGTGAAATGTTCTGAAAATATCAGTTCAGTTAATCTGATCTAGTGTGTCATTGAAGGCTGCTGTTTCCTTATTAATTCTGAGGTTGGAGGATCTGCCCACTGATGTATGTGGTGTGTTAAAATCCCCTACCAAGACTGCATTACTACAAATCTCTTCCTGTACATTTACTAAGATTTGCTTTTTATATTTAAGTGTTTCTATGTTAAGTGCATAAATGTTTGCAATAAATTATATTCTGTGTTGCATTGACCCCTTTATCATTATGCAGTGTCTTTTTTATAGCCTTGGTTTTTTAATTAAATATTTTATTGTTATTCTATTACAGTTGTCCCAATTTTTCTCCCTTTATTCTGAAAGTATAGACTTGTTTTAAAGTCTATTTTGTCTGATATAAATATTTCTATCCCAGAAGTTTTTTTCCACTTGCTTGAAATATCTTTTTCTATTCCTTTACTTTCAGTCTGTGCTTACCATTCACTCTCAGGTGGGTCCCTCGTAGACAGTATTTGTATGAGTCTCGTTTTATTACTCATTCTGCTATTTTATGTCTTTTGGGGGAGCATATAATACATTTGCATTTAAAGTGGTTATCAACAGGTACATATTTCTTGCCATTTAATCTTTATAACTATGTTCTTCTTTCTTCTTAGAGAAGACTTTGTAAATTTCCTGCAACACTAGTTTGGTGCTCTGAATTCCTTTAGCTTTTCTTTCTGGGAAGCCTTTTATTTCTCCTTCAATTTTAAATGATAGCCTTGCTAGGTAAATTAGCCTTGGTTGTAGGTCTTTGCCTTTTATCACTTTGAATATTTCATGCCAAGCTCTCCTGGCCTGAAGTGTTTCTGTTGAGAAATCATCTGGTAGCCTCTTGGCAGCTTTCCTGGAAATAACTGTCTATCCCTTGTTTCTTTTAAAATTCTCTCTTTGGTTATTGTAAATTGTGCTGCTATGAACATTGGGGTGCATAGGATCTTTTGAATAGGTATTTCAGGATTCTTAGGGTACAGCCTAAGTGCCCATCAGTAAATGAGTGGATCAAAAAACTATGGTATATTTACACAATGGAATACTACACAGCAGAAAGAAGGAAGGAGCTCTTATCCTTCGCAACAGCATGAATGGAACTGGACAGCATTATGCTAAGTGAAATAAGCCAGGCACTGACGGACAAATACCATATGATCTCACCTATAAGTGGAACCTAATCAACAAACAAAACAAACAAGCAAGTAAAATAGAGACACGGAACTAAAGAATAAACTGACAGTCACCAGAAGGAAAGGGGGATAACAGAGAAAAGAAGGGGAAGGGTCAAGTCAAGGAATATGTATAAAGGACCCATGGACAAAGACAATGAGGAAGAGAGAATTGAATGTGGGAGGTGGGGGGTGGGTAGGGTAGAGGAGAATAATGGGGGGAAATGGGGACAAGTGTAACTGAACAATAAAAAGAAAGAAAATAAATAAAGTCCTCTCTTTGTCTTTACTTTGCCATGTTAATTATGATGTATCATGCATGGTGTGGGCCTTTTTTGGGTTCATTTTGAATGGGACTCTCTGTGCTTTCTGAACTTGAGTCTTTTTCCTTAACCATATTAAGGAAGTTTNGAATTATTTTTTCTTTTTGCTGCTCTAATTGGGTGTTTTCTGCTACCTTGTCTTCCAGATGGCTAATTTAATCCTCTGCTTCATTTAACCTTCTTCTAGTGTGTTCTTCATTTCAAATATATTATTCTTTGTTTCTGATTTTGTATGTCTCTTTTATGTTTTCTGTCCTTTTGTTTAAGTTGTTACTGAATTAATCCATTCTTCCCCTGTGTTCCTTGAACATGCTTATAACCATTTCTTTTTTTAGGTCTATCTGGTAACTTGCTTGCTTGCATTTCACTTAGATCTTTTTCTGGGGATACCTCCCATTTTTATGTTTTGGGCATTTTTTTCCTTCCCATTTTTGCTGCCTCCCTGTGTTTGTCACTGTGCATTCGGTGGATCTGCTACGCTTCCCTGTCTTGGTATGATGCCTCATGTAGTAGCTGCCACGTGGGGCTCAGTGGCACTATCTCCCTGATGATCTGAGCCGGGTGCTCCAGAAATGTTCCTTGAGTGTGTTATGTGAATTGTCCTCTCGTAATTGAGTCTAGGGTTGCTGTTACCTTGTTTGCACGCAGGCTTGCTTCTCTGGCTGGCTGACTGTGAGGGTCAACCCCACTCTTAATACATGAGCTGCTGTGAGGGGGCTGACCCCACAAACTGAAATTTGCTCAGCAGGGTCTGATGCCAGCTGAGACCTCCCTTTGGCTGTGCTCTGGTGTGTTTTGAATTCTCCAATAGTGTTTTGGTTGTGCAGCCACTTTGGGAAGAAACCCTGGTGTTGGTCAATGTCAGGTGCCCCCTGTGACTGGCCCTGGGCTGCCTGTTTAGAGCTACAAAGTGATCCACAGTTGCTGTGGCTGCTGTGCTGGGCTCTGGCAGGTGTGGGAAGGACCAAGCTGCACACCAAGGCCAGCTTCCACCAGCACAAAGCCTGGTGGAAGTTCAGCAAAAAGCCCAAGTTTTCCTGTAATCCTTTTTTTGTATGTCAATTGCCTGTTAGATAAAATGACTAAAAGAGCTTCTGGCAGTACAAGACTTGTGTGAGGTAGGTTAGGGCAAGTGGTGTTCAGCAGATTAATACAGATTCAAACTCAGTGCCAGTGCTGGGCCTGGGCCACTCAGCAATAGACTCAGGGAACACTAAGGCCAGCCACCAGCCCATGGGTGCCTCCAGACCTCTGTGTAGTGGTGAGGTCTCAGGTCAGGGTGAGGCCAGAGTTTATCAGGCCCAGGAAGAGAAATATTTGGCCCTGTGAAGGGAGGTCTCTGCACAGTAGTGGTGCTGCTGGTCAAGGGTATGAGGGAGAAATGAAAACCTCTTAGGAGCCACACAACTCAGTCTTTCCCAGAGTCTCCCAGGTCTCCTTGAGAGTCTCCCCCCAAATTCTACACTGTGGGACCCAGCTGGCCACAGCCAGCCGATAATATTGCAGAGTGCCAGCTCAGCAGGGCGGGGCCACTGGGAGTCAGGAAGGTGGAGCTAGTGGTTCTCCATGGGCGGGGCGGGGCACCACTGCTGTGGCTCACTGCGGGGGTTGGTGGGGGTGGCAAGGTGCCACTTCTCTGGTGGACTGGGGCACATGGCAGGGGCGGGGGAAATTGCTCCTATCCCAGAACCACAGAACTCTGTCTTTGACTCCTCCTAAGTTCACCCTCTAGAGCCTTTTAAGAAAGTCTGCAACCCAGGCTGAGCAGCAGAAGGTGTGAGCTTGGCAGGGTATGACGATAGGGAGTCATGCTGATTGGGCTAGTGCATTCGTCCAGGCTGATGCAGTACGCAGAGGCTCAACCCAGGAAAGACGGAAACTGTGGGCGGTGCAGGAGAGGGACTCAGCACAGGGACCTGGCGGCTGTGCCGTCAGCTCTCTCCCTGGAGCCACACAACCTAGTCTGTCCTCAAACAATTCCAGTCCACTCCGATCCAGGATGGGTTGGTTTTGTATAGCATTTCTTTCTGTCTTTCCATTTAAAAAATAGATTTGAGTTATTATTTTTAATCCTCACCTGAGGATATTTAAAAAATTGATTTAAGAAAGAGGGGATGGAGAGAGAGGCAGAGACAGAAAGATCAGTGTGAAAGAGAAACATTGATTGGTTGCCTCTCTATGTACCCTGACTGGGAACCGAACCTGCAACCTCCTGGTGTGTGGGACGATGCTCCAACCAACTGAGTCACTCAGCCAGGGCTAGATACTATTTCTTTAGATAAGTTTTCTGTCTTTTTCTTTCTCTCTTTCATTTCTCTCAGATTTCTATAATACTGATAATTTTTTTATGGTACCCAGAACAGACTTTTTTTACCCTTATTCATTTAAAGTTCTCTATTCTCCTCTGTATGAAATCAAGAGACTTGTCTTTATGCTTACAAATTCTTTTTCCTTCTGAGGCAGGATAGTAAGAAGCTGGGAAAATTCCTGTGCAAGTTGAATGGGGAAACAGAGACACAAATATCAAACAAGGCCAAACAGTTTGAGCAACTTGAAGACAGCTGGTGAATCACAAAAACTTATCTCCCATAACCAGGGACTCTTGAGAGTGAATGGTCTATACTTCTTCTTCCTAACCAAGGACTGCATGGCTTATATCTCTCTGGCCTGGGAAATAAAGAACAAACACCCAGCTAATGTTATATGTGCCAAGGGCAAATGAAGTCAGGGAAATAAATAACAAAAACTCCATTAAAAGCCAGACAGACCTGAGATAAAAGTAAAACAGTACAGCAGACAAAAGAATATCCCCAACCCACCGTGTGCTCATTTTGACGTACTGGCATATTAAAATGCAATAGAAAACTAATGAGTGTTCTGCTAAAACTCTCCTCTAAGATTCTCACCCACAGAAAGAAGACAATAAAAAGCTCTCAGAACAAAGATGCAGCACAGGCTCACCCTAGAGCTCAGGAGGCAAACAGGAGGCCTGCCGGCTGAACCCGGCCCTCCACCTGGTTCTATCCGGCAGGGCACCTGGTTTCTACCTGATGTCTCTCTTGACTGTTAAGGAGTAGTTACATTTATACAGTCCCAATATTACCTTCGGCCCTTTGAAGGCAACCGCAAGGCTGATGTGGCCCCCAATGAAAATGAGTCTGACACCCCTGCAGCATGCTCATGCCCCTTCTCGGGCATGAACTTTTTATTTCTTCCTAAACTCTAAGGGTCGCAAGAAGACTTATAACCAGGGGAGCAGGGACAGCAGCAGGCTGACCTGGGCTTACCGCCTGATCCCGTCTCCAGGGGCCCCTTTTCTCTGACTTCCCAGTGAGCTAATAGCAGCCCCCCTTTAGCTCCTCCTTTCCTGTAACTTTCTAGGGAGCCAAAGCAGCCCACCTACACCTTCTCTTGCTACCTCTTCACCCTAAGTCCTTCCTTTGTTACACTGCACCCAGCTTTAATAAATGTCCTCTCAAAACCACCTGGACTGGTGTTGTGAAATCCTTCCTTCATGAAGTCAAGAACCCCCACACGACCCACCGGCCTGAGGCAGACATGCCTGGCCGCTAACCCTGCGAGGGTGAGCCTGATGTTGAGGCTCTTTATTGCATTTTTTCCTTTTTATTGACTTTATTTTTCAGCTACAGAAGTTTTATTTACTGTTTTTTATTTTAATGATTTCTATCTCCTTGTTGAACTTTTAATTGGGTTCATGTATTGTTTACCTGACTTGCTTTAATTGTCTGTGTTGACTCTCACTGATCTTCCTTGAAATAATTATTTTGAAATCATTTTCAGACAACTTGCAGGTCCCCATTTCTTTGGTTTTAGTTGCTGGAAACTATTGTGTTCCTTCAGTGATGTCATGTTTTCTTGCTTTTTTGTGTTTCTGGTGGCTTTGTATTGATGTCTGCACATTTGAGGGTACAGTCAGCTCTGCCGGCCTTTTCAAACTGGCTGTAGCCGGGAAAGAAGACTGTGGTGTTGGCTGCGAAGGTGCCAGATGAGTGGGATGCGGCATCTTCGTTCCTTGGGAAGCACAGTGGAAAGCACAGACCCTGTGCGGGTCTGTCTGCTTAGTGTACGGTCAACCACTCTGTACTGGTTGTCTGTGGCCAAGACTTCAGAGGTTTTGTGGGTGGCAGTGGAAGGTAGAGCTGTTGGGGTCCTCAGAGGCAATTGTCGCTGGATTATTCCTATTCACCCCCCCCTTTTTTGCCCATGGATGAAAGTTCTAGCCTAGAAATCCTCGTTGGCATCTGCTATGGTGTTCTGTAACTGAGCCCAGGTTCTGGAATCAGGTGCACAAACAACTGCCACAGTGCCTGGGTCCCAGGGTACAGATGTGCATTTGAGGCAGTGGCCCTGGTGTCTAAGGTGTGGATGTGTGTGGATCTCCAACTAAACTGGTCTCAGGGGTGAGGGTGGGTGGGTAAAACAGAAGCAGCATGGGTTCTGGGATGAAAAAGCACAGCAGTGGTTTGAGCCTAGGGGCCAGGTGGGGGGCAGTAGTTGCACAGCTGGGGAATGGTGGGTCAAACCCTTAATTCTTTGAAGGATTCACTGGACAGAAGCAATGTGAGGTGGTGCTCCAATAAAGCCAAATGTCAGGACAAGTGGGGTGAGAGCTCAGGGAAACAGCAGGGCTGCCAGCAATGATGGTTCAGAGAGGCCATTTAAGGCAGTGGGTGGTGCTCGGGGAAGCTGTAGGCTTTCCTGATAGTGGAACAAAGTCGAGCCCCAGGGCCTGGGTGGGGTGCAGAGCAGTGGTAATTCTGGTCTTATGTGCAGTGAGGGGCTGTGGTATCCTGAACCCAGAGAGTGGGACACTGCAGTGACTAGAGTCCCTGAAGGCAGGTCCCCCTACAGTAACAGTTCCAGCTCTGGGGAGCAAATCCAGGAGATGAACTCCAGGTATTTCAGTCAGATAGAAACAGATTTGGTGAAGACTCTGTAGCAAAGGCTGCAAACGTCCACAGCGATGAGGTTTACTAGGGTTCTCCTGCTCTTCCTCTCCGTCTGGGGTACAGTTCTTCTGAGGGTATCCCTTCTGGCATCAAGCTGCTATGGACTAGGAAGTGGGATGACAAGAGTAAAATGCTTCCTGTAGCTTTCTACATGGTCACTCTTGACTTTTGAGCTCTGCAGGCTTTTGCTACTTTTTTGTTGTATTCCAGAACTTTCTCTGAGCTATTTTTGTTGGTCTGTTGTTGCTTATTTATTGTTTTTGTGGGGGAGGCATGAATTGGTACAGTTCCTGGACTTCCATTTTATTAATGCCATCCTTCTCAGTGTGTCAAGGTGCAAGGTTAAATCACTGGTTTTTAAAAACCTTACTTGTTTCTTAATGTAGATATCTACAGCCAAAAAATTTCCTCTAAGCTCTCTTTCACGTGTATCCCGTAAGTTTTGGTAAACTGTGCCTTCACCTTTATTCATCCAAAGTAATTTTTTCTTTTTTTAAAAAGATTTTATTTATTTATTTTTGTGAGAGGGAAAGAGAAAGAGAGGGAGAGAGACACCAATGTGGGTTGCCTGTCCTGCCTGGCCTGCAACCCAGGCATGTGTCCTGACTCGGAACCAAACCAGCGACCTTTTGGTTCACAAACATGTGCTCAACCTATTGAGCTATACCTGCTGGGGCCCAAAGTATTTTCTAATTTTTCTCTCTTTTTTTTTTTAAGAGAAATTCTTTTTTTAAAAGATTTTATTTATTTATTTATATTTAGAGGGGAAGGAGAGAG
>NW_028097684.1:0-1767 GCF_014824575.4 Sturnira hondurensis | reverse complement strand
ATTAGTTTAGCCTTCATTTGTTCCTCTAATTTGTGACTAAAATCAACCAGTCCTGTGAGTATCCAGTGTTTTGAACTGTGCATTTCTTATATCCTAAATTTTTCATTTGAAAATTCTAGGACTTTAAAAAAAGCACACAATGGGGGTGGGGTGGGGAGATAATGGAGACAACTGTACTTGAACAACAATTAAAAATATGGGGAAAAAAGCACACAAGCATTTAACCTGCTGGCAGGATCCCTGCCATTGATGCGAATGGATTTGTGCCACCTAATGTGTGGTCCCTTGGTGGGTCTTGCTGTGAGGCATTTCTGGGCTGAGTGGGGATGAGAATGATATGCTGGAAAATGCCTCCAAGAAATCTGGGGTGGGAGGGCAAAGCATTATGATATAATATAATGTTGTGTATGTATGTGCAAGACCTACAAAAGCTGGAACTTGACAGTAAAGAGGTATATTGGAGGACGTCAAGATCAATTCTCCACAAATAACTTTTGATTTCAAATACAAAATGGGACTGTACTCTTGGGCTACTTTACTTTCCTGGATGTAAATCATAGAAATCTACAGTTGTTCCCATCAGTCTCTTTGAACTAACCAGACATTAACAAGTCATTGCAGAATTTCTGGAAGTGAATAAAGTAATATTCTCCATTTTTCACCATGTTAGGACTATGGTTCAAGTCAGGGTTCCTTTTTCTCTGAGGTTGGGCTTGTAGCCAACCAACTGTGTATCTTTCCTGTTATTACCCACTCTACTCCTTAATTTCACTCTTTTCTCTTCACCTTCTAAATGGAAGTTTATCCTTAGGAAAGAATCAAGCCTTGGTTCTGCAACATGTGCAGGATGTCCTTTATGCTTATATTTTTGTCAGAGGTACACCTAAACGTAAGAACTTGTTTGAAGATTTTGGCAGGGAAGAAGAGCTACTGGCATATCTGCTAGAGAAGCTGGGCCCTTCTTGGTCTGTGTACATGACACATTGAAGAGAAAGGAATGGTAAGACGGCTGATTAGCCAATCACATCAACAGATTGGCTGGCTCCGTGGGGGTCATAAGTGGAGCAGCCAGCTCCCCTTCCTTGCACTGCCATAGTGTACCTGGGAATCCTGTACACATTTCCTTTCTGCAATATTTCTTAATTCACTATGCACTATAAAGGCGGGTTTCATAAGAAAAAGAAGTTACTATTCAAGTTTTGCAAAAGATAATTGACATTTCCAAATTTTATTTTTACTAAAGAAATCAAGCAAAGCTGCCAATTCAAATTGCCTGAGGGTGACAGTTGGTTATTCCCAGGCATTAATATTTCCATTCATCTCTTTCCTCTCCTTTTCCCTACGATCTCTCCTAGATCTATGAAAAGCACTTTAAACTTCAGATATAATTCTGTTTTTCCAGGTACTATGACAGGTCACCTTGGTCTGAAAATGCATTTACATATGCAGATATTTGGTGTCAGTGATATAGTGGTGACAGGAAGGAACTCCCTGTTAAGTCACTAAATAGTCCTGGACACCAAGGTTCCCAGGTCTCTAATTCATCATGAATATCATTAATCAGTGGGTTAGAGCTTCTCTCCTCTTCCAACCTCAGTCTATTTAAGACAGAACTTACTCTTTCTAAACTCTTTGTTGTTCCAATCCTACTGCTTTAATCTTTTTTAAAAATATATTTTATTGATTATACCATTAAAATTGTTCTATTCCCCCCACTTCATTCCCCTCCACCCACACACTCCCTCCCCCACCATTCTCCCCCCTTAG
>NW_028097683.1:0-690 GCF_014824575.4 Sturnira hondurensis | reverse complement strand
GGCTGAGGTGAGGTGAAATGGAGACAACTGTACTTGAACAACAATAAAAAAAGAATTGATCATTTATTTCCTTTTGATAATGGAGGTACTTGATGACTAAAATCTTACAGAGTATTGGACCCTATGAGAAAACAAATGTCACATTCAAGCACTAATAAAATTTATACTTTATTTTCAAAGGCCTTTGTGATGCAAATTGAGTTTCCAATTAATATACAAAGTTCCCATTCTGTGGATTAACCTTCTAATTCTCACTGTTGAAAAAGGAGCTATACTCTTTCACTAGTCAGTATTGTTTGGCCTCAAGTGAGAGAAGCCCAGCTTGGCCTACTTTAAATGTGAAGGGCAATTAAAGAAAGGATAGTAAGTTAGCTCTTGGAATCTAAAGAAGTATTAAATGATTGCTACAAGAAGGATGGAATTGTAACACAGGTACCACTCGGGACAGGGATTCAAAACATCAGAATTTTATCAACAATAGGTTGATATTGGCTGATATTTCTCTGAGTGTTGGCTTTATTTCTCCCCTTCTTTCCTCTTCCTTCTTCATCCCTCCTCTTCTCTTCCCTTCCCTCCCCTCCTATTCTTGCCCCTCTGTTTTCCTCTCCTCTCCTTTCCCTTCCTCTTTTCCCTTCATTCTCCAGAACTACTTTCTCCAAATAGTCAAAAACACAGCCATTAACAGTGCTT
>NW_028097682.1:0-1804 GCF_014824575.4 Sturnira hondurensis | reverse complement strand
TCATTTCAATCAGTTTAGCCTTCATATATTCCTCTAATTTGTGACTATAATCCACCAGTTCTGTGAGCATCCTGATCACCAGTGTTTTGAATTGTGCATCTGAGAGGTTTGCTATTTTCTGGTCGCTTAGAGTTATCGGCTCTGGGGCTTTGAGTTCTTCTTGAGCCATATTTTGGACTGTTTGTGGCTGTTATGTAAGAGGAGCAGAGCCCTAGGTGTTCGCCAGGGTGGAGCAACTCAGTCTCTGGGTTGTGATGCTGTATGTGGGGGCTGGGTCAGAGGAAAGCAATGGCAGCTGCAGAGGCCCGCACGGTCCGTCCCACTGCTCACTCTGCTGGTTTATCTGCACGCTGATGTGTGACTGCAACCAACCCGCCGCCCCGCACCCTCACTGGGTCAGCCCAACATGGGGCTGCCTGAGTGCCTGGGGTCGGTGGATCTTTCCTGCCTGACCCTGCTCGGCTGCTGGTTCCACCCCTCTTACCGGTCCCGGTTGAACGGTTGGTTGTTGTCAGACTTTAGTATAGTTCAATTTTCTGTTCTTTGGCTGCGTCTTTGTTCTACAAACCTTTGTTGTATTCAAACTTGGTTGTGGGAGAAGGCACAGTGTTTCCACCTATGCCTCCATCTTGGTGGAAGTCCCTGTATAAAATCTTATTAAGTACTCAGTAAGTCAATGATGAATCAAAAAGGAAGTAGATGATAGGGTTTTCACTGGAAAGAAATTTAATTCACATCTTTTCCACTTTGGATCAAACCATTCCATTTTGGAGAGGGTTAATTCATACTTTCTTTCGAGTGTTTGAAAAATTATAGGAATGACACCCTTTTTTTTTTTTTACAACACCATTGTTCATCATTGTGAAAACCTGGAAAACAACCACATACTAATGAATAGGATAGTGGTTAGACAGAGTGGAATATGACATGAAACCAGTCCAAATTACATTGCTAAGTTTTTAAAAAAGCAATTTGTAAATTAATAGTAAATATTTATAACATGTGCTTACTATTTTCACAATAGTAATTATAAGGTATACTTATTCTTTTGTAAAAACAGATACTAGTATCTACATTTGCAACATGTGTCAGAATACTTACCAAACCGTTTAGCATGGCCACGTTGGGGGGAGGAATGAGAAAATTTGCTTTTCACTTTGTAGACACTAGAATGTAACTGGTAGAGACATTGTGGTATTTACTGCTAAAACCTTGATGTACATAACAGTGTCTGACACATAGCAGGCATGCAGTAAACAGTGTTGGATGAATGAATGAAGAGATTTCTGTAATTTTTTAATTTTAAAAAATTAGCATGATTAATTTGTAAGTAGATAAAACCAACGAAATACTTTATTTCTTTTTAACTAAAAAATGAGTTGGAACAACTTTCAGAGTCACTAATCTCTCTTCCCTTATGTGACCTCTTCTTCTTTCCCTCTTTCTTTTTTTAAATATATTTTATTGATTATACCATTACAGTTGTTGTTCTATTCCCCCCATCATGCTCCTCCACCCTGCACACCCCCTCACCCACCATTCCCCCCCTTTAGTTTATGATCACTTGTCTCAAGTTCTTTAGATTCTATATTTCCCCTACTATTCTTGCCCTCCACCCTGTCTATTTTCTACCAACTGTCTATGCTATTTTCTGTACCTTTTCCCCCCTTCTCCTTCTCCCACTTCCCTGTTGCTAACCCTCCATGTGATCTCCATTTCTATGGTTTCGCTCCTGATCTAGCTGTCCTCCTGGTTTGCTTTTGTTTTAGGTGTGGTTGTTGATAACTGTGAGTTTGCTGTCCTT
>NW_028097681.1:319471-403391 GCF_014824575.4 Sturnira hondurensis | reverse complement strand
ATGTGGTGTGAATCACACAGCACAACCTTTCCTTCTTTTCTTTTGCATGTGGTTGTTCGGTTGGTCCAGCACCAATTTATGAGAAAAAATTTATGAAAAAATATTCTTTCCTCATTCTTGGTAACTTTTTCAAATATGATATGTGGTTGACCATAGATGTAGAGGTTTATTTCTCAAATATCCATCTATTCTACAGATCTGTACGATCATCCTCATTTCAGTACCACACTATTGTGATTCCTTTTGGTTTGTACCAAGGGTTTTGTGGGGTTTTTTGGTAGAAAGTTTTGAGATCAAAAAATGTTAGGCTTACTACTTTGTATTTTTTTCAAGAATGGGATGGTGGTTCTGGTTCATTTGCAATTCCACATAAATTTATGAAACAACTTGCCAATTTCTATAAAGATTACAGCTGGGGCATTTCAACAGTGTTAAGTCTTCTGATCTATAACATTGGATGCATTCCTATTTATTCATACATTTATTCATTTCTTTTAACCATATCTGATAGTTTTCAGAGTATGCATTTTATGGGTTTTTTGGTTACATTTATTTAAGTATTTTATTCCTTTTGATTCTATTATAAATGCATTTCTTTCCTCAATTTCACGATCAGATTGTTCATTATAACTGTATAGAAATAGAATTTATTTTCATAAATATATTTTTTCTAATTGTAAGAGAAACTTTATATAGAAAGCTAGAGGTAGAAAAAGTGAACTATAGAAGAAGTGGGCTAAGGAAACAAGTTATAGAAGCAAAAGAAGGGCCCTTGGAGCCAAGGAGAGAGGAAGGCAAAGGTGAGGTGCCTGGGGAAGAAGAGGAGGAAGGGAAAGGTGTGGGCATGCTGGGGGCGGGGGGAGAGTGTGCCTGATTTTTGTGTTTGGTTTTAATTTCTACAATCTTGCCAAACTCAATTCTTAGTTCTAATAGTTTTTTTTAGTGGATCCCTTAGAGATTTCTATATACAGGACACCTCAACTGGAAGTAAATTTAATTTTACATCTTCCTAACTAATCCCCACACATTTGGTTTCTTTTTTTGCCTAAGGGTTCTGGCTAAAATCTCCAGCAGACTGTTGAACAGAAGTGGCAAGGGTGACATCCTTGGTTCCTTATCTTGGAGAGCAGGGGAGGAAGCATTCAGTCTTTCACCATTAAATACAATGTTAGCTGTGGGTTTTCCACAGATCTGACAATGAAATTTGGAAATTTCCTTCTCTTCTGGGTATGCTGAATGTTTTAATCAGGAAAGGGTATTGGATTTTATCAATATCTTTTCAGTCTATTGAGATAACCTTGCTGTTCTTCCTTTTTTACTTTCCTGATCTCATTTATTATATTAATGGTTTTTCATATGTTAATCTAACCTTTCATCCCTGGTATAAATCCCACTCACTCATGTTATATAATTCTTTGTATATTTTACTGGTTCATGTTTACTAGTATTTGTTGAGGGTTTCTGCATCTATATTCAGGTGTGTTAGTTTTTTTTCTATGTGATAACTTGCTGGTTTCAAAATCAGTCATACTGGCCTCAGAAAATGATGTGAAGAGTTGTCTCCATTCTGTTTTTTAAAAGAGTTTGTGAAGACTTTTTACTAACTTTCTTTACAAGTTTAGAGAGTTCTGTGTTGAAGTCATCTGGGCCCAGGCTTCTTTGTGTGTTGTTTTTTGTTTACTAATTCAACTGATACAGGATGCAGCCAAGGGGGGGTGGGGCGTGCAGAAAAAGGATTTGGAATGGGGTCCAGAGCTCAGGGTATCCAGGAAATATTACTGAGATGTCCTCACCACCCCCCTTCCCAGGTGTCAGTTGGGGGAAGGGACAAATGGAGCAGAGTCACTGAGAGTTGTTTTGCATAGTAACAGTTTCACAGCTAACCTCTGGAATGGTCATTTGATATATCTATAATCTTTACTGTTTTCATAGATATGTTAATTAGCTGTAGCCAACTTTTGAGCGAGGGAGAAGTGAGTGGCTTCTACCCAGGATGTAACTGGGGGCTGCTTCTCTGAGACAGTGCCTGCGTGAGAGCTTAGAATGGATTGGCTCTAGGACATGGGGCCCTACTTGCCCAGGTGAAAAGGGAGAGCCACGCTGTTGTGGAAGAAGGCAGACACAGCAGCCATTGGAGGGAGAGGCATGTGGCTTTAGCAGAGTGAGGACCCCCTCTTGCCCAGGTGAGGGGAGAGAACCACATGGTTTCAACAGAGTTAAGACCTCCTCTTGCCCAGGTGAAAGAAGGAGAGCCATGCAGTTTTGGCAGAGTGCAGACCCCCTCTTTCCCATATGAAAAGGGAAAACCACGCAGCTTTGCCAGAATGGAGATCCCTGCAGCCAGGTGAAGAAGAAAGACACACGCTTTTGGTGGAGTGTGGACCACTGCAGCTTTGGAAGAAGAGGTCCACGTGGCTTTGGGGCGCTCCCTTTGGCCCAGTCGCCTGGAAAGCAGGAGAGACTTTGACTGGAACTTGGTACAAAGAACTCTTGCCAGTGGAAGGTGCCACATGACTTTGGATTAATTGGAGATCCTGCCTGGACAGGTGACACAGCCCACAGTGCCAGCGACCTGAAAAATGGATGTGTGCTCTTTTCCTGATTTACAGTACCTGGAGTTGGGACAGTGGGAGAAGGGAGCGCTGTGTGTGTGTGTGTAGGTGTATACCCTTAAAGACTTTGATATTTTAATGAAGGCATTAGGCCTGAATAGCATTAAATAAACATTTTGTTTCCTTTTCACAAATCTCTGGCATTGAGAGATGTCTTTCCAATTGGTGGTGGACAGAAGAGCCCAGTAGATATTACTATACTGTCCTTGGGAGGGACCTCTGTTTTCTGTAGCATTTTTGGCATCCCTCGGTGAGCCAAGTATTGCACCCCCCCTTGGACCCCTTGTTCGGTAACAGAGCCACTTCACTTGCTATAGTTTGGTTCAGTTTTTCCATTTATTATTGAGTTACTACTTTGTTCATTTCATCTTAGTTATCCAATTTTTGGCATACAATCAGTCATTGAATTCCTTTATAATATTTCTCTTAGGGTGGGCGGGAATAGGAGGAAGTTCTGGCTGGACTTTGCCAAGACAGACATCCTTACAGTAACCTGAGTCTGAGGAAGAGACCAACAATGCTGTATTGCTGCTTTGTTCAGAGGGCACCAATCCCCAGCTCCCACGGGGCAGCCAACGAAAATAAAACCCCACTACATTCCCTGCTTGGGCGTGACTTCTCCCAGCCTCAGTCTGCTGACCGGGGAACCTCACCCAGGTGCACAAACCCCAATAAAGCTCTTTATTGCCTACTTTATGGCTGATTGGCATTTCTTTCTTGGCAGAGCCTAAGAAAACCTCTCATTTGGTGCTGAAACCCTGGAGGAGTTGTTGTCTGCTGAAGACCGCTCTTCTTCCTACTCCCTGAGAAAGCCTCATGGCTGCCCCACCAGTACGGACAAAGAACCAGGGTAAGTGCCGCTGCCCTTAGGTTTCTGGTCCCCGAACATTGCTTCCGGGCCCCCATCTGCTGGAGAGACTGCTCTACACCAAATTGCAGCGCTGGGTCCAGGTGACCCTTCTAGGAGAGGCTGCTCTCCCCCCGCTGAGATGCTCTAGGCACTGGAGGAGACGTCCCTGGGCCTAGATCCTCATTTTTACCAACTGGGTCAGCAAATTGGGTTGAGGGACGCCGATTTCCATCTGCTGCTCCTCGTGGGACCAGAAATGGGGCAGGAGTCCAAGCCAGATCCTAAATCACCTCTAGGGTGCCTTCTGAAAAATTTGAAAGTAATTGATCTTGGCCTGAAGTGAAAATGGCTGATTTTTCTATCCACTATGGCCTGGCCTTATATCAGCTCAATAATTGTGAGACCTGGCCTCCTAAAAGCACTTTTAATTTCATTACCCTTACTGACCTAAATAATTTTTGCAGACGGACTGGCAAATGGTCTGAGATCCCCTACATTCAGAGCTTTTGGGCCTTGAGCTCCTGCCCGGCTCCCGGGCAAGTTCTCCTTGCCTGAGGGAACCCTGACCCTGTCCAGCCTCCTAAGCCTGCTGCCCCAGAGCCTTCCTCCCCCTTTTCTGATTCCCCTGAAGACCCTGCTACCCCTCTTCCTCCTTATCAGCTCTCTGCTAGCAGCCACTGCACCCCCGGCCCTCCCTTCTCAACCAGTTTCTCCCCCTCCCCCTGAAGGCCTTGCTGCTCCTCCTCCTTCTCCTCCTTATCAGTCCCTGCCATCAGCTACTTCAGTCCTGGCTCCCCCTTCTCAACCAGATTCTCTCCCTCCCCCTGAAGACCTTTCTTCCCCTGTCAGTTCACATACTCGCTCCCGCCTGAATCTAGAGCCCCTAGACTCTCGCATTCGCCCCCTCCGGGAAGTGGCAGGAGCAGAAGGTGTAGTTCTGGTCCATGTTCCTTTTTCACTAGCTGACTTCTCTTCAATTGAAAAATGCCTAGGCTCATTCTCCACTAACCCTACCAATTTTATCAAGGAATTCCAATACCTAGCCCAGGCTTATGGCCTCACATGGCATGACCTGCACATCATTTTAACTTCCACTATGACCCCAGATGAGCGCAACTGTGCTGCGTCCAGACTGCAGCTAGGGCTCACGCCGACCAAACCCACGCCACCAATCCTCTCATGCCAGTAGGGGCTGAAGCTGTGCCAGAGGCAGAACCAGGCTGAGGCTACCAGGTAGGACAGGCGGGTTGGAGACACTGCGACCAAATGGCCGAGTGCCTGATAGCAGGTATGCACCAATCTGCCTAGAAAGCAGTCATTTACGATAAGCTCAGAGAGGTCACCCAAGGCCCCGGAAAAAATCCAGCACTGTTTCTCAACAGACTAAACAAGGCAATGGTGCTCCATACCCGCCTTGACCTGACTTCTAATGCTGGGGCCACTGTCTTAGCTACTCACTTTATCTCCCAGTCAACCCCAGATATTAGAAGGAAACTGAAAAAGGCTGAGGATGGCCCCCAAACCCCCATCTGAGATCTGGTAAATAAGGCATTTAAGGTTTCCAATAACTGGGAAGCAGAGGCTGAGGCTGCCTGCCAGGCTTGCCTACAGCAAAAAGTAGCCCTGCAAACCCAGGCCATACTAGTGGCCTTGTGGCCGGCAACAAACACCGACAAACACCAGCGCGGGGGTGAAGCCTAAGTCCAAGCCAAAGAACACCCCACTGGGGGGCCTGTTTCAAGTTTGGCAAAAAAGGGCACTGGGCTCGCCAGTGTCCTCAACCCCAGCCACCAAGGAAGCCTTGCCCCGATTGCCAGCAGCTTGGCCACTGGAGGGATACCTGTCTCCTTAGAGGCTTGTCCCCAGTGTCTCCACACAGGGGACCAGCTGATCAAGGTGCGGACTCTTCCATGGTCGCTCCAGGACTTCTTGGACTCCTAGGTGATTGAAGCGGCCTGGACTCGAAGACCCCTATCACCCTCGCTGAGCCCAGGGTAACCCTACAGGTAGCGGGTAAGTCCATTTCTTTCCTAGTGGACACAGAGGCTACCTTCTCTGTTTTACCATTTTTTTTCAGGACCTCTTACTCCTTCCCAGATCTTGGTCATGGGGGTTGACAGGACCCTGTCTGCCCATGGCAAACATCGCCCCCCGCCCCGCCCCTCGCTGCTTAGCTGCAGTCTGGACGGCTTTCCTTTTTCCCATTTATTCCTTGTCATACCCTCCTGCCCTATTCCACTCCTAGGACCAGATGTTCTGCAATTATTAGGTACCACTCTTCAGATCATGCAAAACCTGACTGCTTCCTCCCCCCTTATCCTCCTGCTGTTAGAAAATCCAGCTCCTCCTTCATCTCCACCCATTTACCCTTCCCTTGTCAACCCACAAGTATGGGACACTTCTGTCCCAACCATGGCTTCTCATCACCCCCTGGTCGTCATTCGCCTGAAACGACCCAACGTTTTCCCATCTCGACCCCAATTTCCTATTTCCCACATGAAGTTAAAAGGATTACAGCCTATCATCAATCACTTCCTAGGCCAGAAACTTCTTGTTCCTGTTAATTCTCCCTGCAACACTCCCATCCTCCCAGTCAAAAAACCATCTGGAGCCTACCACCTTGTCCAGGACCTTAGACTCATCCCTATTCACCTGGTAGTTCCTAACCCCTATACTATTCTCTCTCACATTCCTCCTAATACAACCCACTTCTCAGTTCTAGACCTCAAAGATGCCTTCTTCACTATTCCACTGCACCCAGAGTCCCAGTTTCTTTTCGCCTTCACATGGACAGACCCTGACGCTGCTCTATCACAACAGCTCATGTGGACAGTCTTGCCACAAGGGTTTAGGGATAGCCCCCATTTATTTGGTAAGGCTTTAGCTCGGGACTTAGCTTCCTGTGACCTAGGTTCCAGCAAAGTCCTCCAATATGTAGATGACCTCCTTCTCTGTAGCCCCACTTCGCAAGATTCCAGAAAACATACTGAAGATCTCCTGAACTTCCTTGCCCAAAAAGGATACTGAGTCTCCCCTGACAAGGCTCAGCTGTCAAGCCAACAAGTCACCTACTTAGGTCTCACACTTTCGCCTACCTCATGTAGTCTCACAGTGGACCGCACTCAGCAACTCTGCAATCTCCAACCACCTATGGAGGGAGATCAAATTCTATCTTTCTTGGAGCTAGTTGGATTTTTCAGACACTGGGTCCCCAACTTTGCCCTACTCGCCAAGCCGCTGTATGAAGCAGCCAAAGACACTCCTACTGGCCCCCTCACATCCCCCAAGCTAGTGCAAAAAGCCTTTACCATCCTGCGGGACATGCTGTTACAGGCCCCCTCCCTGAGTCTTCCCAATCCCTCCTGTCCTTTCCATCTGTTTACAGACGAGAGACAGGTAAAGACAGGCTAAAGCCTGACCAGAATTGTGGTGGGAGTCTTAGATCAACCGGTAGGCCCAACATACTGCCCAGTTGCCTACTTATCAAAACAGCTTGACCCTACCCTATGTGGATGGCAGCCATGCCTCCGGGCATTAGAGAGCGCGGCCGAACTCAGGAAGGAAGCCCTCAAACTCACTCTATGTCAACCTGTTACTGTATTTTCCTCTCATCACCTTACAGACCTGCTATCCCACTGAGCTCTCTCTCTCTTTTGAGCCCTTCCTGTCTACAGGAATTCCACCTCCTGTTCATAGAGGGGAAGCTGCACATCCCTTATCATCCCCAGTCTTCCAGTAAAGTAGAACGGGCTAATGGTATCCTGAAAACCCACCTAACTAAACTTACCAACAGGACTTAGCCCTTTTGAACTACTATACGGCCACCCTTTCCTTATTAACCATAACCTGCCAGTATACACTCCTCCTCTGGCTTCCTATCTGCCTTATCTCTTTCTCCTCTGGCATCTTCTCCGTGAACACACAGACAGAGTTCTTCCTCCTGTGGGGGTGGAGGGTGGTGTCCTGAGACAGGCCCAGTCACTCTCCTACAGCCTGGAGACCAGGTATTACTCAAGGAGCTCTGACCTGGACCACTCCAGCCCAAGTGGATGGGTCCTCATACTGTTATTTT
This sequence comes from Sturnira hondurensis, assembly GCF_014824575.4. Taxonomy (NCBI): domain Eukaryota; kingdom Metazoa; phylum Chordata; class Mammalia; order Chiroptera; family Phyllostomidae; genus Sturnira; species Sturnira hondurensis. Next base: position 395,857 of record NW_028097681.1, on the reverse strand, counting down.
AACCACCCCCACAGCAGCGAAACTGGTGGGTCAGCCAGTGTGGGTCCACCTCTCCCGCCTTAAGCTGGCCCCTGCCTCAGGAAAGTGGTGAGCGCAGCCCATAGGAGATATCTGAGTCTGCTTTACTAAAGCACCAGGTTCTCCCAATGAAGTCTCTACAAATCCTCCTTCTCCTTCTTGCTTACCTATCCCTGCCAAAACCCCCTTCTAACTACAAACCAAATACATCTGGAAATTCTTCATACATAAAATATATTGCAAAAACGGAGAGGTAAATTCTCACTCTGTCACTTTTGCGGACTGCCACTTTTCCCTCCCTCTGGTTGCTCTACATCCATCTGTCTCTCTGCTCCCAAAAGTAGCTTTAGAGGGCTAGACAGCTGGACTGCCCAGCGTGGATTGCACATTCTCTGCTTCCTCTATGACCAGACAAAAAGTAAGTGCAAACTCTGGCCAGACACATACAGAGGCTGCCCCTTCCACTATTGCAGATTCAATACATGGAATACTCTCCAGTGGTGGCACTTTACCATTTATGATCCATGGGACTCCAGATGGGAACAGGGAGTGAAGGGAAAACTATACCAAGGCCTCTTGTATTTGTATCCCCAGAGTTCCATTGAAATATACCGAACTCTTGTTCCAGAACCATGGAATACAACCCTATTAACTAATACCATATTAACACATGAACAATCCTTGCAAACACAGATCTGAAAAAGAAAACAGAGTGCCCCTTTTTCTTGGCTAAGCCTCATACACCAAGGAAGTCAGCTCTTCAATATCACTGACATAGGAAATGTCACCGACTGTTTCCTATGTGCTTTTCTTGACCGCTCCCCTATTGTGGCAGTTCCCATACCCACTCCCCTCAAGGTCATGAACTCCCCTACACTTTTTTTCCTAAAGGATGTACCTCTCAAAACACAATGAACAGTCCCAAAGTATGTTACACTACTGCAGGCGCTTCCTCATGCAACCAGTCCGTACAGATATCGGGAACCACTACTAGCCCCCCGGGTATGTTTTTCTGGTGCAATGGAACACTGCTGCGGACCATTAACTCCTCCTCAGCCTTCCCCTGCTTCCAACTGTGCTGACCCCACAGCTTACGCCAAGACCCCACCACTCTTGAAATAACCCTGTGGTGGCGTTCCCTATTTTTTACCACCCTGGCCCTGGTCCTAGGGCCAGTTATAATAATCTGCATACTATTAATGCTTGGCCCCTGTTTCCTGAGATTCCTCCAGGAAAGGATCCGCAAGGCTTCCAGAATCACTTTTAATCAGATGTTGCTGAAGACACAAACCTACTCGCCCCTCCCTGGTGAACTAGAAACAGCTGACCTCTAGACCCTCCTCTCTACACCCATCTGACCGCAGGAAGTAGCCATATGATCACAAGGCCCCTTATCCTATCAAAGAGGTCAGAATGTTAGGGTGGGCGGGGATAGGAGGAAGCTCCGGCTGGACTTTGCCAAGATGGACATCCTCACAGTAACCTGAGTCGGAGGAAGAGACCACCAATACTATATAGCTGCTTTGTTCAGAGGGCACCAATCCCCAGCTCCCACGGGGCAGCCAACGAAAATAAAACCCCACTACATTCCCTGCTGACTTCTCCCAGCCTCACTCTGAAGACCGGGGGAACCTCGCCCGGGTGCACAAACCCCAATAAAGCTCTTTATTGCCTACTTTATAGCTGATTGGCATTTCTTTCTTGGTAGAGCCTAAGAAAGCCTCTCACTTTCTAATTTCCATATTGCTAGTAGTAGTATCCCTCTTTCTGACTGATTCTTTAAATTTGAATCTTCCCTCTTTTTCTCTAGACCACTCTAGCTAAAGATTTGTCAATTCTATTTACTTTTCCCTAGAACCCACTTTGGGTTTCATTTATTTTCTGTATGTTTTTTCTATGTTCTCTTTCATTTACTTTTGTACCAATTTTCCACTATTTACTGACTTTTTTGTCGGGTTTGCTACCACATCTTTTCAAGTCTGTTAAGTGAAAAGTATAGGTTACTAATTTGATATTTTCCTTTTTGTTAATATAACCACAAATAACTATAAAATTTTAAATGCTTTATTTTAGGTAAAAATCATAAACTTTGACCCCTTTGGCATGATATAATGGCTGTCAATATCTCTAGTAATATGTTATATAAACATATATGTTTTATATTCAAGGCTATTTTGCTGGATATTTGTAGTCTCCAAGCTGTCATGTGCATGCTGTTTGCAGGTGTATTTTCCCTATGCCTTTGCTTTCAAGCAACTTGTGTTTCTTGTATATAGCATATATTTAAATTACAGTGATTTTATTTTTTTAAAAAATTGGGGTGACAGTCTAATCCTCTCATTTGGAATATGTAATTTATTCACAGTTAGTATTATTGACAGAGTTATAAGTTAGCTGCCATTTTACTTTTATTTTGACAGTCCTCATGTTATTTTTAGTTTCCCTACACCTCCTTTGTAGCTTTCTTTTGCATTTAGTAAATATTTTCTAAAGCAGTGTTTTAATTTTAATTTATAAAGATTTTATTTATTTACTTTTTAGAGAGGGGAAGGGAAGGAGAAAGAGAGGGAAACATCAAAGAGTGGTTGCCTCTCGAGTGCCCCCAACTGGGGTTCTAGTCTGCAACCCAGGTATACGTCCTGACTGGGAATGGAACCAGTGACCCTTTGGTTTTCAGGCTGGTGCTCAATCCACTGAGCCACACCAGCCAGGGCGTGTTGTAATTTTTAAGTGACTTCACTATACTTTTGAAAAAAGTTTTAGGGGCTGCTCTATTGTTTCACATGTACTTGTTAATTTACAAGAATGAGCCTCAGGTTTATACTAGGTTAATTTCAGTGCTACATGGCAACATTAGTCGCGAATAACTCTATTTTCCTTTTGCCATTTTTGTGGTATTATTGTTATGCACATTATATCTCTTAATCATACAGACCAATAATATATTTTACATGTATTTCTTTACCATTTGTAGTCATTCCCTCACCCCAATACAGCTTTGCTCACACCCATGTCCTTTGCATCTTTAGCGGCAAACACATTACATAAGTGGGTTTTAACCAAATGCAAAAAAATTTAATCAAAAATTAAAAACATCAGGCTATTTTATAAGATAATTGAGTAATTGAAATTTTAACCCAAAAGTCTTAGTGATGCCTGTGTGTACAACCGCAGCATAGGAAAGCCCAGGAGCAGCAGTTCTGAACAAAGGAGGTTGCTGGAACCTGCTGTTACAATTTCCACATGGTCTCACCTGCTCACACAGAAATCCTCGGATCAGTGAGGACGGGTAGACCTCGAGGCTGGTTTCAACACAGACTGGAGCTCCAGGGATGCTTGTTTTGTTTGGAGGGGGGGGAAAAAAAACAAAGATTGCTTTTGAGGCCTTCAACAGGAGGAACACATTGGTTGGATAGAAAGACCACCCACTGACCTGTGGAGAAAAAGGAGCCACACCCTAAACCTTACAAGTGCAGGGGAGGCCAGTACTGTGGCCTTACAAATTAAGGGACTGAAAGTACCCAACTAGGATGGGCTGAACATAAAAGTTCCTAACCAAGAGTGGGCCAAGCCTGTAGCCTCCTTGCTAAAGGGCAGTTTTTTACCCTAAGTAAGATCTGTCTTTTTGCATCAAAGATAAAGTATCTTTGAAATGTCAGAGCAATTTCCTCTCCCAGACCCCTCAAGGGCGCACCCACTGCACAAGAGCAGGAGACCACAGAACCCCTCATTTTTATCTTGTTCCCCGAATAACATCTCACATGCTCTAAATGTTAATTAACAACTAGCATTTACTCACTAATGAAAAAGGAGTGTGTGTTTCTTTGTTTTGTCTTTTTATCCAGTCCCTAAGATTTTTCTGCTTTGTTTTCTCACCACAACCCCCCTCCCACCAATCTACCAGCAGTGGATTTCAGGTAATCCTCCTTACATCTTCTCCCTTTCTTTCCTTTCCTTTCCTTTTATTTTATTTTCCTTTCAAAATCAGTACTCTTGTTTTATTTTTATTTTAATTTTTTCCAAATATTTTTTTCTTTAATTGTTGTATAAGTACAGTTTTCTGTCTTTTACTCCCATCCCAGCCCCGCCCCCCTCCAGTGCTCTCCACCTACCTCCCATTTCCTTCCCCTCTTAGTTGTCGTCCATGTGTCCTTTATACTAGTTCCTGTGATTCCTCCTTTGATTTTAAAGCAGGGGTCCCTAATTCCCAGGGTGGGTAATTGGTACCGGTCCAAGGCCTGTTAGGGATGGGCGGCACAGCAGCAGGTGAGCAGCCGAGCAGCCAGGGAAGCGTCCCTGGCGTTCCTGCCTGAGCTCTGCCTCCTGTCTTCCCCCCAGGAACTGGTCCCTGGCGCTAAAAGGTTGGGATCCGCTGTTCTAAAGTATAAAAAAAGCTGCGAAACTGCCATTCTCAGGAGCATTTTCTCAATCCATCGAGATTTTGCTTTTGCGCAATTGTCAGTTTGGCTCAAATAAACTTAAAAGACTCTTTCTTCTTCCTCAACACACCTTTTTGTTGTTGCTACTTACTCATTTAAGACGTAGTAAGGACCCAGCCTGTTGTCGGTGGCTGGGTTTCCCTGATTCCAATGCAGCCATTTCCTCCCCAAGCTGGAGAAAGCACCCCTTCCTGCTGTGTGCATTTGACTTGCTGAACTCACTTGGCTGGATAGAGATTTTATGGTGATTCCAGACACTTTAAATGTGGTTGTCACTTAGGAGTCCATAAGTGACTCAGGTGAATTGTAAACAATTTCCTCAGTTAATTTAGGGCTTCGGAGATTTTAAGGCCCGAGAGCAGAGTTTCCTAAGCTCGGCACTACTGATATTCAGGCCACAGGATAAGTCTTTGTGGTGGGGGTCCTGCCCATTGCAGACCCTGAGCAGCATTTCTGGCCATGGCACTCTATACGCCAGGAGATCTCCCGTGTCCTCCCCATCTGTGAGAACTAAGTGTCAATAGATGTGCCCGGAAGTGGGGGAGGGGTGGTAAGGAAAGCAGAATGCTCCTGAAGTAGGGTAACTGGGGGGGACTGTCTGAGAAAGGGTACTGGTGTCTTACCTGGGAGGGCACAGCAGCTTCAGACTGACCTGAGGGAATAGCTGAGACCCCAGGGACACTGGGCAGTGACTGCCCCTCCGTGGATTCTGACGAGTACCTTAGAACCGCAGGAGGCTTTGGTCCAAACATGCTGAAAAGACAGAACTCATTGCCCTGGGGTCCGTTCTCCACTCGTCCCCTCCCACATTTCTGCGTCCCATCTCAAGCTTGCTGTGCTGAGAGCTGGACTTGGAGGGTCTGGGCTGAAGCGGGGTTGGGGGTGGAGGGGTGGAGGAGTGGGGGCTGGCGGTGCACTGCCTGGGCATCTCCACCTCACGCTGAGGTGTTTTGGTTTGTTAAGTGTGTACAAAGTTCAGCCCTGCACAGGGTTACTTAGTGGGACTGGAACCAGACAGAGAAGGAAAGCTGTGGGCGGGCCCAGGCTGTTGACCGGGCTTTGGGAGGCCCCAAGTGCTGGAGGAGGTAGCTACTGCTACTGCAGGCTAAGGATGGGGTCATTGTCTTTTCCTACTTTGCCCAATTCTGTCATTTAATTGGTGTATTTTGGTTGTTTACACTTAAGCTAATTATTGCTATGTTAAGGCTTGAGTCTGCCATTTTTATTATTTGTTTTCTGTTTATTCCCTGTTTCTCATTTTTTTTTCTCTTCCCCTTTAGCTTCATCCAAAGAGGCCACATGTGAAAATAATAGAGCCTCAGAATCAAAGCTGATTAATCCCCAAGACTCATGGAGAAAGAGCCTCTTTTGATCCGTATGGGATTTCCTGAGATCCAAGGGCTTAAACGTAGTGTTAAGCCATGAGGATGTAGTACATATTTGTTATTGCAGCATATTTTAGATATACTTGTTATGAGAGAAACTCCCAGACACTCAGTTCTCCTCACCAATTTAGTAAGGAATTACAGATCAGCGAGTCCATTAATGTGCGAGCAGGGTTTGTTGGTGATCCATTCTCATGGAAAAGATTGGGCCTAGGTAAGGTGGGGGTGGGCGGGGTGAAATGCATAGATTCAGGGCAAAGTAGGGTAAGTAAGGGCAGGGTGGTGAAAGTAAGGGTGGCCAAAGGCTGGCGTGGCAAGTGCAGGGGTAGCAAAAGTGAGAACCATTGTCCTGAGAACTTATATTGATGGTGGGATAGGGGAGGATAAAGAAGTTACATACTGATTGACAGGTAAAGGTGGGGCTAGCTTTCCAGGACTGGGTGTGAACATCCACAGGTGTTAATGGGCTTCTTCCCTTAGGCATTATGGACCATTTCCAGCCTTTCAGACTTTGGGAGGAAGCACAGTTTCAAAGGATTTCTTTCCCAGATACAGGGAAAATACGCGTAGAATTTCAAGGACTGCTGAGTTAGTGGGTGGGACATGTATCCCTCCTCCTCCCTGCCTTTGTTTCCCCTCTGGCTGCTCATTCTACCATAACAAACTGACCAATAATCAGACTATTTCCTGAGTGCAACAAATATAGATTGAAAAGAATATCAGGGCACAGTGAAGTCTCTTCTAAATCATATTAACTTTATCATATTAACAATGCTCTTTTTCTATACTAATATACTTTTCCAATAAATAGTTATTAGTATTTATTTATCTATGATATGCTAGGTGCTGGAGATAATGTATATCTTTCCGTTCATCAGCACTTAAAGATGATCAGACATTGGCTATTTTAAAGGAAACAGATGACCACTAAAACAGCACCTATTCTGATCTTCGACCACAGTGGAATAGTACACACTACACACTCTCTCCACACACACCACCTGCTCCCACAGCTACAGATCCACCAAGGTGACTACAAACATGGCCCCTATGAAACTCCAGATAAACCCTTCCTTTGGCCCAGATTTATGGATATATAACTGACATGAAACAGTGTGTACGTTTAAGTTGTGCAATGTGATGATTTGATATACCCCTATATTATGGAATGATAACCACAATAAGGTTAGTTAATACAGTATGAGGGTGTGTTTGTGCATGTGCTATGTGGTTGGTGTGGGGTACATAGCAGCCTCTTGAGGGGTGGCAGAGCTTCCTTTTCCTTGGGAATTAATCCCTGTCCACTCTTGTGGGCTTAGCTAGCCAATGCTTTGCCCAGTCAAGTCCAATAAAAACAACAATGCATCATATTTCATTTCAAATTTTTGAACAAACAAATTAAAAAATAAGCAAATAGATCTAGTGCACTTACACAAAAGTTTATAGAACTCAAGAAATTTAACTTTTTTGAGGGCTCACCGAAGGACATTTTTTTTCATTGCTTTTAGAGAGAGGAAAGGGGAGAGGAAGAGAGAGAAAAAACATCAGAAACATCAATGTGAGAAAGAATCACCAATTGGTTACCTTCCACATGTGCTGGACTTAGATTTGGGGAGTGAACTCTAAACTCACAAACCAATTCCTGACCAGGAATTGAACCTGCTACCTTTCAGTTGCAGGACTATGCTCCAACCACTGAGCCACACCAGCCAGGGCAGAAATTCAACTTAAAAAAAAATTTATTATTGTTATATAACAGCTGGTCCAATTTTTCTCCTTTGCCCTCTTCTGCCCCTGCTCACAGTCTGCACAGTTGTCCATACATCATTCATACACATTCTTTGACTAGTCCCCCTTCTTTTCACCATTATCCTCCTCCTCCCTCCCGTCTGGTTGCTGTCATTCTGTTCCATGCTTCCATATCTCTGATTCTGTTTTGCTTGTTAGTCTATTTTGTTCATTAGGTTCCTCTTATAGGTGAGACCATATGATATTTGTCTTTCACCAACTGGCTCATTTCACTCAGCATAATATTCTCCATTTCCATCCATGCTGACACAGAAGGTGGGAGTTCTTTCTTTCTGCTGCATAATATTCCTTTGTCTATCACAGTTTTTAATGCACTCATTTACTGATGGGCACTTAGGCAGTTTCCAGCAGTTGGCTATTGTAAATAATGCTGCTATGAACATAGATGTGCTTAAGTACTTTTGAATTGGTGATTTGGGCCCTGACTGGTGTAGCTCAGTGGATTGAATGCTGGCCTGAGAACCAAAGAGTCACTGGTTCTCTTCCCAGTTAGGGCACATGCCTGGGTTTCAGGCCAGGTCCTCAGTAGGGGGTGGGTGAGAGATAACCATACATTGATGTTTCTCTCTTTTTCCTTCCCTTCCTCTGTCTCTAAAAATAAATAAATATAATCATAAAAATATTGGTGATTGGTATTCTTAGGGTAGATTATCAGCAATGGAATTGCTGGGTCAAAAGGCAGTTCTATTTTTAGTCTTTTGAGGAAATTCTGTACTGTTTTCTACAGTGGCTGTACCTGTCTGCATTCTCACCAACAGTGCACGAGAGTTCCCTTTTCTCCACATAGTTGCCAGCACTTGTTGTTTGTTGGTTTCTTAATGATGGCTATTCTGACAGGTGTGAATTGATATCTCAGTGTGGTTTTAATGTGCATCTTTCTGATGGCTAGTGATGTTGAGCATTTTTTCATATGTCTATGGGTCATCTGTATCTCCTCCTTGGAGGAGTGTCTGTTCAGGTCCTTTGCCCATTTTTTAGTTGGGTTGTTTGTCTTCCTGGTGTTGAGTCATAGGAGTTCTTTATATCTTTTGGAGATTAAACCCTTGTGCAACATATCATTGGCAAATACGTTCTCCCATACAGTTGGTTCCGTTTTCATTTTGATGATGGTATCTTCACTCATGCAGAAGCTTTTAATTTGATGTAGTCCTGTTTGTTTACTTTTTCCTTTATTTCTCTTGTCCTAGGAGATATATTGGCAAAAATATTGCTACGTGGGATGTCTGAAATTTTACTGCCTATGTTTTCTGCTAGGACTTTTATGGTATCACAACTTATATTTAAGTCTTTTATCCATTTTGAGTTTATTTTTGTGCATGGTGTAGGTTGGTGATTGAATTTCATTTTTTTTGTATGTAGCTGTCCAGATCTTCCAACACCATTTATTAAAGAGTCTTATTTTACTCCATTGTATGCTCCTGCCCTTTTTGTCAAATATTAACTGACTGTAGAGACATGGGTTTGTTTCTGGATTCTCTCTTCTGCTCCATTGATCTGTGTGTCTGTCCTTATGCCAGCACCAGACTTTCTTGATTACAGTGACCTTGTAGTATAGTTTTATATCAGGAATTGTGATCCCTCCAACTTTTTTTTTTCTTTTCTTTGTCAGGATTGCTGAGGACATTCAGGGTCTTTTTTTGTTCCATATACATTTGTGGAGTATTTGTTCTAGATCTGTGAAATATGCCTTTAGTATTTTAATGAATTGCATTGAATCAATAGATTGCTTTGCTAATACATGAACATGGTATATGCTGCCATTTATTTGTGTCTTCCTCAATTTCTTCAGTGTTCTCTAGTCTTCCAAGTACAGGTTTTTTACATCCTTGGTTGTATTTATTCCTAGGTACTTTATTCATTCTTTGTTGCTATAGTAAATGGGATTTTTGAAATTCAACCTGTTTATTGGAGTTGTAACCCATGCCATAATGATGAATGTAAGATAGGTTCTGTCTAGACAGAGATACTTTCCCTGGGAGGAGCTATCCCTGTCCCTGGAATCTCCAGGCACTTACCCCTCTGCTGAATCTGGGATCTCCGGAATGAGGGTCTCAAAACTCCCTTTAATGTAGAGGGAAGAAAAATCAGTGTTTTTATCTGAAATATTATAGAGTATGTCTGCCCTATGCACTGTCTCTAATCTGGGAAGGGATGAGGTTCCCCCAGAAGTTTCCATTCGTGACCGGGTCAGATGAAACTTCAATCATGCAGCTTCCATTTGATATCTCATGGTTGATTTGATTTCAACCAATCCAAAATGGTTGATATCAACCATTTGATAAGCTTCTGTTATCTTATCTGTGTAATGGGGGCATTTGTTGAGGACTCACTGGGGAAATGCTGTTAATACTGACAAGAAATGCTGTCCTTCAGCCAACAAAATGCCTTGAGGAAGTAATTGTATAACCTCCTCCACCTCTTCAACTCAAATTGTGCTTTGAGAGACTAGCATCTCGTTCACCTTGGGTACTCTTGCTTTTCTGCACATGTCCCTGAGGGGCTAAGAGTTCCTGGGTGAACTACAGACCTCAGTCCTCCCGTGGGCTCATGGTGATGCCACTGACATTATGTTTCTCCTTGTCCCACCCAGTGTGAGGAGGATGACAGCATGTCCCTGGATGAGGCCTGCACCTTGCAGGACCTCCAGGCAGGTGATACAGATTCATCTAGTAGTGCCCATGGTACCAGTTTTCCTGCGTAGAACCATCACCTACGTGTCTACCACCATTTCATCTGTCAACATTCAATACTACCCGAAAGATCCTAAACCAGCTCATGACTTAGTAAGAACCAGTCCCCTTCTCGGCACTAGGTGACTGCCCACTGCCAGCTGTGTGTCTTGGGAATATTGCCCCCATCCTGAGCTTTTTTTTTCTCCTCTGAGAAGTGGGTGCCAGAGGTAAAAAATTCTGGGTTTTTGTAATGCTAGTGGGATCAGCCATGGCAGGTGCTGACCTGATGCCTGGTCCTGCAGGCTATGCTGCTGAACATACTGTGGTTCTTTGTCTTTCTCAATTGTTTCTTCTTCATGAAAAGCCTCTGCCCTTCTCCTCACTGTCCTGTGGCCATTATGAATTTGGAAAAGCACATGGGAAGCAACCCATCAAAAATTTTGAGGTTCTGTCCTGGCTGGTGTGGTTTAGTGGATTGAGTACCAGCCTGTGAACCAAAGATTCAGAGGTTTGATTCCCACACAGGGCACACACCTGGGTTGTAGGCAAGGTGCCCTGTAGGGGGTGCACAAGAAGCAACCACACACTGATGTTTCCCTCCCTTTTTTTCTCCCTCCCCCTCTTCTCTGTAAAAATAAATAAGTAACGTATTTTTAAAAATTGAGATTCCATCAAGCTAGTCTTTTCCTTGTCCTTAGCTTGACTAGATGAGGGATCTTTGGGGGCAGCAGAGGGGCCCCAGGCCCACCAGATATCTGGGGCGGTTCTGGTTGGAGTTCATTTATTCAACAATGTAGGAAATGCCTGCTACATGCAGGCACTCCCTGAGACAATTGGCAAAACTCAGTAAAGGAAGAAGATACAATCCCTGGGCTCCAGTTGTAGTTGGAAAGTCAGACAGTCACACCAGACATCATTTATACGTCCTGTCCCCGTATGTCACAAATGATTCACTAATGACCTTCTCTGTATCTGGACCATCTACACAGGTACTGATCAGGATGATGAATTTCAGGATCACAAAGAGAAGTGAGAGATCTTTAGCTCCAGAAGAAGGTCCTCCTGTCTCTACAGAGTGGGGTAGAGTATAGGGCTGTGGGTAATGCTTGCCTGACAGAACTCTGTGTCTCACACATGTTAATTACCACAGCGGGGGGTGGGGAGGGCACTTAGGTCTAGGGGCTTCCACGAGTCAGAGAACAGTAGTTGGGGTGCCAGGCCCTGTGGGAAGCAGAGGGGAGGCTGGCCTCAGTTGGTCCCTAGAAACCCATCCCCAGCAAAACCCCATCTTCATCTGTCTGTTCCTGTCCACACCCATCCCCCCTCCAGAACAGGAGGAGCAGGAGCACATGCTCACAAATTTGCTGCAGTCCTCAGGCCTGATACCCAGGTGTATGGAAGGTCAGGGTGGGCTGTGCCCTGGCTTTTTAGGATAAAACTGTCGGTAGGAAGACAAAACTCACAGTGTTTTTGTTAAACTGCTTCATAACCAGGCCTCTCACTGCTAGGACAGACCCACAGGGGCTGGGGGTGGTGTAGTGCTGTCCCTTGGATCGTAAGGGGGTGCACAGAGGCCCAGACACAGACGAGGGTGCTGTGGGAAAGTGGTGTACAAGGAAAGGCCAGGCCTATGACTCTACTGCCCAATGGATGCCCCGCCCCCAGCCCCAGTGCCATGCTTTCTATGGTGTGAACCTGGCTGCACCAGGTGCAGGTTGTTGGCCAGCCCCATGCACTTTGCCTGTTGGAGGCCGAACTTGACTTGTCTACTAATCAACTTCCCTTGATCAGGCCTGCTGGGTCATGTCCCCATAATCCATGTCAGCCTTCAGCATCTAGTGCTCATTGGGGCAGAGCTAGAAGGTAAGGGGGCTGCAGCCTGGGACGATAATCTGGGGTGGGGTCATGGCCTGTAGTTTCCTCAAAGGCAGTAGCATCTTTCCTGACTTTGGAAAGGCCAGGGAAAGTCAGGCACAGTCCACACCAGCTCCAGTGCCATGGCAAGGGCCAGCCCATGGGCTAGAGCCAGCTCCAGCTCTAATTCTACCACCTGTGCTAGGGCCGGAGCCAGCATCAGCTCCATCAGCCTGTATGATGGCTGAGTACTTGACTCTGATGTGTGCAGTGAGCCTCTTAGGGTGGGTGGGCCTGGTGTTCATTCTGACATCAGCTGTCCCAGACCTGTACTCCCTGACCTGGAATCCACGATCTAGGCCAAATTCACACTTACTGTGTGACTGGGGCAACTTTCTTAACCCTCAAACCCTTAGTGTCCACATGGGGGCAGCAAGCCAGACACTCAGAGGACTTGCAAGGCAGAGGGTTGAGCAGATGAATGGGGTGAAACAGATGGAAGGTGGGTAAGGCCCTGCTTGCTGGTGAAGGAGGGTGGCCCACTATGGTGCTGCCTGGTTCTTGGGTATCTCACCCATTTACTCAGGAGATGTCAACAGCCTGAGCACTTATTAGGCACCTTATGTGTACTTGTCCACATGGGAGACAGACAACCAAAGCCTTTAGTTGTATCTGCCTTAAGGAATATACATCTGAATGGGGAGTTGGACAAGGGTGGTGATCACATTGGGAGGATGATGCCACTGAGGATGAGCATTTGCCTGGAGGAAGTGAGGCTAGGCTGGTGCAAACGCCACTTCCTGGCCAGTTTTGAGCACTGTGTCATTCTGTGCTGGGCACCCTCTGTGGAAGAGGAAAAAAACCCCAGGGACTCACAAAGCTCAGGTCACATGCTCAGCTTCATGAGCTCCAACTGTGTTCAGTGACTCTGTCTGGAACTGTGGGGGACTGTGACAACAGCTGGGGTTGCAGGACTGGCAAAAACTGCCTGTCCTCCCTAGGATCTGTTCAAGGAGGTGGTACCCCACTGCTGCCAGGGCTCCATCTGTTCCCAAGGGACCAACAGGGGCTACGAATGCCTGTTCTGTCCATGCATGCTTTCTCCTACTTCTCCCACTTTCTCCCACTTCAACAGTGTAGCCAATTGGGTCATTACTACCCTCCTTGGGAACCTGAGCATGATGGCCTAGGAAGGGGCTAGGGCAGGGGACCTCTGGATTGAGTTGGCACAGGTACACCATGGAACAACCCAGGGCATCCCTCTCTGGAGCCACAGGACCTACATATCTTTCTCCCCTCTCAGAATCGATATCTGGGGTCTGACCTCTGCACAATCCCAAGGCCCTTCCTGCCAGAGCCACACTGACCTTGACTCCCAGTCCCAGTGATGAGAAGCTCACCTCGTACCTGGCCCCTTCCTTGGGTTGAGCTAAAATTCCCCCTCCTGGGAATGTTACTCGTGGGGTCCCAGGTGTGCCCTTCCTGGGCTCTCTGTTTCATCCAGGACAGGAGGAAAAGATGAGGGGACAGAAATCACAGGAAGCAGCGTGCTCTAGTTCTCCCCCCTCAGCTGAGTCCTTGTGACTCCTTCTCATCCTTATGTGTTGTTGTGTCTTGTCTGCAAAGCCCTTCAGTTTGCCATCTGAAGAAGACATGGGGACCAGTGTCCTGGTGTGTAGGTCACTCTCCATCAGAGCTCCAGGATGGACCAGGATCCCCTGTGTGACTAGCCTTGCCTCTCAGTCAGCTGAGACCTCCCTGGGGGGCAACAGGCTGGGGACAGGGCCTGGCCTGGTTGGTGGGGTCTCTGGTTCTGCCTGGGACTTTTAAGACAGTGGTTCTGCTTCAGGAATCACTTTCATTGAATGTCAGACCCCGAGCTGAGCCAAACTGAAGATTTTCAAGTGTTTCTTATGCATCGAGAGAACTCTGTCCTTCTGAAACCAACACTAGTCAAAGCAGATCTGCTGCATAGAAATGGGAATGGAGGCCCCATGTGACAACATGAGTGCCCCCTGCCCAGCCCCATGAGACCACCGGGCTCAGGGGAACCATTGAAAACCCTTGTCTAGATGCTGGGATCTTCTAGCTACTTAAGTAAAAGCGATTTGCTTTTTAAATAGAATGGTGACTGTAGGAAAAGGGCCCCAGAGAAAAGGAGAGGGGCTCCTCCCTCCCTGCTGCAGGCCCCCTTCAGAGAGTGGGGCCTCCCTCCTCCAGCCCAACCCCTGGGGTGGTGGAGCCTGGAAGGGCTGTGTGGACGTTACCAGGAGGTGGCCTGGAAGAACTGGGTGCTGGATGGATGTGGGGCTGGAGAGCAGGGGTGACTTAACCTGGGATTGGTTCAGAGTTGGCTGTGGGGGTAACAGGGGTGGGGTTGTGGTGTCCTGGAGGGGAAGAGAAGAATAAATTTTAAAAAGGCTACTAAGGGTCCTACGTGGGCCCTTCTGGGGGCCCTGGAGTGGGGGTGGGGGCAGAAGACCGAGGATGGGTGTTTACAGAAGAAAGCCCGTGGGGGCCCTTGAGAGCCAGGCTCATCACCACCCACCCTGATGGAACAGGGTGCCGTCTTCCTTCCTCACTTACCTGCAGGTGCTGGACACTGTGATGGATGATTTTCAGGAGATGAGAGTCTCCAGGTGAGGATGAGGAATTAGGATACTATTTGGAAGAAAAAAGCCCCACAATGAGCTCTGAGCTCTCAGTACTGGGCTAACTTCAGCCTCAGTCTCTGTCATCAGGGCTGGGCCACTGGCCTGAGTTCCCTGTTGCTTCTTCTCTAGAACCTAGACTGGCCTTGGTTTTGTTACTGGGTGTGCCCGCCCCCTGGCGGGACATGGAGGTAATGCAAAACGAAAGAGGTAGGGATGAGGGCTACTGACAGGCTAAAAGGGGTGTTTCTTTTTCTTTTTTAATTTAACTTCTGTTCAAGTACAGTTTTCTTTCTTGTATTCCCAGTGCTGCCCCCCCCCAGTGCTCCCCAACTCCCTGCCGTCTCTGCCCCGCACCTTAGTTATTGTCCATGTGTCCTTTATACATGTTCATGTGAGTCCTTTCCTTTTTCCCCTGTGATTCTCTCCCCTCTCCCCTCTGAACCCTGTCAGCACGTTCTGTATCTCAGTGTCTTTAGTGACATTTTGCTTGCTTGTTTGTTTTGATGTTTAGGTTCCTGTTAAAGGTGATATCATATGGTATTTGTCTTTCACTGCCTGGCTTATTTCGCTCAGCATAATGCTTTCCAGTTCCATCCATGATGTTGTAAAGGGTAGGAGCTCCTTCTTCCTTTCTGCAGCATAGGATTCCATTGTGTAAATGTACCATGGTTTTTTGATCCAGTCATTGACCGATGGGCATCTAGGTTGCTTCCAACTCTTGGCTATTGTAAATTGTGCTGCTATGAACATCGGGGTGCATAGGTTCTTTTGGATTGGTGTTTCAGGGTTCTTAGGATATACTCTTAATAGTAGAATTGCTGGGTCAAAAGGCACGCCCATTTTTAGTTTTCTTAGAAAATTCCATTCTGCTTTCCATAGTGGTTGTACCAGTCTGCAATCCCACCAAGAGTGAACTAAAGTCCCCTTTTCCCCACAACCTCTCCAACACTTGTTGTTTGTTTCTTTGTTCATGGTAGCCATTCTGACTTGTGTTAAGTGGTATCTCATTGTGGTTTTGACTTGCATCTCTCTGATAGCTAGTGATATCGAGCATCTTTTCATGTGACTTTGGGTCCTGTGTATGTCCTCCTTTGTGAAGTGTCTGTTCAAGTCCTTTGCCCATTTTTTAATTGGGTTGCTCGTCTTCTTTGAGTAGAGTCAGGTGAGTTCTTTGTATATTTTGGAGATTAAACCTTTGTCTGAGGTGTCATTGGCAAATATGTTTTCCCAAACTGTTGCTTCTCTTTTTATCTTGATACTGTTTTTCTTGGCCATGCAGAAGCTTTTAAGTTTGATGAGATCCCATTCGTTTATTCTTTCTGTTATGTCCCTTGTTCTGGGGGATGTATCAGTAAAAATCTTGCAGCGTGGAATATCTGAGATTTTCCTGCCAATGCTCTCCTCTAGGACTTTAATGGTTTCCCAGTTTATATTTAAGTCTTTTAACCACCTTGAATTTATTTTGGTGTATGGTGTAAGTTGGTGCTCGAGTTTCATTTTTTTTTCATGTGGCTGTCCAGTTCTCCCAACACCATTTGTTGAAAAGTCTGTCTTTACTCCATTTTATGTTACTGCCCCCTTTGTCAAATATTAATTGACTGTAGAGAGTTGGATTTATTTCTGGGCTCTCTGTTCTATTCCACAGGTCTATGTGCCTGTTTTTATGCCAGTACCAGGCTGTTTTGATTACAGTGGCCTTGTAATATAGTTTGATATCAGGTATTGTGATCCCTCCTACTTTGTTCTTCTTTCTCAAAATTGCAGCTGCTATTAGTGGTCTTTTATGGTTCCATATAAATTTTTGAAGTGTATGTTTTATGTCTGTGAAATATGCCATTGGCACTTTAATAGGTATTGCATTGAATCTGAAAATTGCTTTGGGTAGTATGGACATTTTGATGATGTTAATTCTTCCAATCCATGATCACGGTATATGTTTCCATTTATTTGTGTCTTCCTTGATTTCTGTCTTCAGCGTTGTGTAATTTTCTGCATACAGGTCTTTAACCTCTTTGGTTAGGTTTATTCCCAGATATTTTATTTTTGTTTTTGCTATATCGAATGGGATTTTTTTCTTGATTTCTGCCTCTGCTGTTTCATTGTTAGTATAGAAAAATGCCTTTGATTTCTGGATATTGACTTTGTAACCCTCTGTTTTGCCAAATTCATCTATTAGTTCGAGCAGTTTTTTGGTAGAGTCTATAGGATTTTCCTAGTACAGTATCATTTCATCTGCAAACAATGACCGTTTTTGTTTCCTCCTTTCTGATTTGGATGCGTTTTATTTCCTTTTCTTGTCTGATCGCTGTGGCTAGAACTTTCAATACTATATTAAATAGAAGTGGTGAAAGTGGACAACCTTGTCTTGTTCCTGATCTTAGTGGAAAAGCTTTTATTTTTTGCCTATTGAGTATGATGTTGGCTGTAGGTCTCTCATATATGGCCTTTATTATATTGAGGAATGCTCCCTCTATTCCCACTTTGCTGAGTACCTTTATCATAAATGGGTGTTGTACCTTATCAAAAGCTTTTTCTGCATCTATTGATATGACCATGTAGTTTTTGTCCTTGCTTTTGTTTATGTGGTGTATTACATTTACTGATTTATGAATATTGAACCATCCTTGCATCCCTGGGATGAATCCCAGTTGGTCATTGTGTATGATCTTTTTGATGTATTGTTGGATGTGATTTGCCAATATTTTATTGAGGATTTTAGCGTCTATGTTCATCAGCGATATTGGCCTGAAGTTTTCTTTCTTTGTTGTGTCTCTATCTGGTATTGGAATTAGGATGAAGCTGGCTTCATAAAAAGAGTTGGGGAGTTTTCCCTCCTTTTGTATTTTTTGAAATAGTCTGTGAAGAATCGGGGTTAGTTCTTCCTTAAAAGCTTTGTAGAATTCTCCTGTGAAACCATCTGCTCCAGAGCTTTTGTGCTATGGGAGTTTTATTTTTTTATTACTTCTTCAATTTCATCTGCTGTTATTGGCCTGTTCAGGTTTTCTGCTTCTTTTTCATTGAGTTTTGGAAGATTATATTTTTCTAGAAATTTGTCCATTTCATCTAGGTTTTCAAATTTCTTGGCATAAAGCTCTGCATAGTAATTCCTTACAATCCCTTCTATTTCTGTGGTATCAGTTGTAATCTCTCCTCTTTCATTTCTGATTGTGTTTATTTGGGTCCTCTCTCTTTTTTCTTGATGAGCCTACTTAAAGGTTTATCTATTTTGTTTATCTTTTCAAAAAACAAACTCCTGGATTCATTGATCCTTAGAATTATGCTTTTAGTCTCTATGTCATTTAATTCTGCTCTGATCTTGGTTATTTCCTTCTTTCTACTTGCTCTGGGCTGTCTCTGTTGCTGTTCCTCGAGTTCTTGGAGGCATTGGGTTAGGTTTTTTCTTTGAAATGTTTCTATTTCCTTTAGGTAAACCTGTATCACTATGAACTTCCTTCTCAGGGCTGCCTTCACTGTGTCCCATAAGTTTTCGGTTGTTGTGAGTTCATTTTCATTTGTTTCCAGAAAGTTTTTCATTTCTTTCCTGATTTCTGTCTTGACCCATTTGTTGTTTAATAGCATACCATTCAGTCTCCATGATTTTGGGTGTTTTGGGTTTTTTCCTGTGGGGTTAGTTTCCAATTTCAGTCCCTTGTGATCAGAGAAAATGCTTGGTATGATTTCTATTTTCCTAAATTTGTTGAGTCTCATTTTGTGTCCTATCATGTGATCTATCTTGGACAGTGTTCCGTGTGCATTTGAAAAGAATGTGTATTTAGCTTCTTTAGGCTGAAGGGCTCTATATATATTAATTAGGTCCATTTCAATTAGAGTGTCATTGAATGCTGCAATATCTTTGTTGATATTTTGTTTGGAAAATCTGTCCATTTTTGACAGTGGGGTGTTAAAACCCCATACTATAATTGTGTTGCTGTCAATATTATTTTTGAGGTCCTCTAGGATATTCTTTATATCTTTGGGTGCTCCTATGTTGGGTGCATATATATTTACGATGTTAATGTCTTCTTGGTGGAATCTTCCCTTGAGCAATATGAAGTGACCTTCTGGGTCTCTCTTTATCGCCCTGTTTTTGAAGTCTATTTTGTCTGATATGAGAATTGCTACCCCGGCTTTTTTTTCTTGTCCATTTGCTTGGAAAATTTGTTTCCAGCCTTTCACTTTTAGTGTGTGATGGTCTTTTGACCTGAGGTGGGTCTCTTGTAGGCAGCATATGTGTGGGTCATGCTTTCTTATCCATTCACCTATTCTGTGTCTTTTAATTGGTGCATTTAATCCATTTACATTTAAGGTTATTATTGAAAGGTACTTATTCATTGCCATTTATGTACCTGTGTTCCTCTCGCCATCTCTCTTTTCCTTCCTTTCCTTAAAGCAGCCCTTTTAGTAATTCTTGTAGATCTGGTTTGGTGGAAGCATATTCTTTTAGACTTCTTTTGTCTTGGAAGCTCTTTATTTGACCTTCTATCTTGATTGAGAGCCTTGCTGGGTAAAGTAGCCTTGGTTGTAGGCCTCTGTTTCTCATTACTTGGAATATTTCTTGCCATCCTCTTCTTGCTTGGACTATTTCCATTGAGAAGTCAGTAGCAAGCCTTATTGGAACCCCCTTGTATGTCACTTCCTTTTTCTCCCTTGCTGCCTTTAGGATTTTCTCTTTGTCTTGGAGGTTTGCCATTTTAATGATGATGTGTCTTGCAGTAGGCCTCTTTGGGTTCCACTTGCTGGGGACTCTCTGTTATTCCTGGATCCGTGCAACTTTATCTCTCCTCAACTTAGGAAAATTTTTCGTTATTACTCTTTCAAGTAGGTTTTCTATCCCTTGTTCCTTTTCCTCTGCTTCTGGTATTCCTATTATTCAGATATTATTACGTTTCATGTTGTCTTGCATTTCTCTTAAATTCTCTTCATATTTTCTGATTCTCTTTTCCCTTACTTGTTCTGTCTGGGAGATTTTTTCTATCCTGTCTTCAATCTCACTTATGCGATCTTCCGCCATATCGATTCTATTCTTCATACCTTCTACTGTGTTCTTCAGTTCAGAAATTGTATTCTTCATTTCCTCTTGGCCTTTACTGATGGTTTCTATTTCCTATTTCATGTTGGTATAGTTTTCAGAGAGTTCATTGTAGCTCCCCTGTAGTTTCTGGTAGCTTGTTGTAAGCTCTTTGAATATCCTGATAACCAGTGCTTTGAATTCCACATCTGATAGTTGACTTGCCTCTATTTCATCTAACATTCTTTCTGAGGCTTCCTCCTTTTCTTTCATTTGGGAATTGTTTCTTTGTCTTCCCATTGTTTGTGATACTCTTCTTGTTGTCCTCCGCTTCTTAAATTGTTCTGTTCTGGTTCCCTGGGTTTATGGTGTGAACTTCTGTGGTAGGATACCTGTGAAAGTCAGCAGTGCAGTCTCCTGCAGGTATCTTTGTGTTCTCCGCTTCCACCTAGTCCTTTCTTTATTGTGTGTGTGTGATCAGTTGGCGGGGAGGCAAAATGGTTTATGATAGCAGAAAGTTATTTTATGTTATTTACAGACACATTGGGCAGAGAAGAAATAGACAATCTCTAGGCTATGTATAGAGTTAACCATGCTCTTCGACCCAGCTTTCCACTTTTAGGAAAGGGTGGGCATAAGTTAAGTGTCTTGTTAAGAAGGCGGGGCTTGTGAGTTTTATCTAGAAAGCAGTGTGGTTGCAGGTGGTCAGATTTGAGGTAAGGTGACAGTACAGGTTAGTAACTGGGTGTAGCACATCAGTAAATAGAGTAATAGAATTCAGGCACCTGTAAGGTGGTCTAAGGTCCGGGAGATGTGTTATGAAGTATTACTGTTGTACAGAACAGCTCTTATTTACAATAATATTAGAGCAACACTCACGTGATAGATCTATGTCATCTGTCTAAATGGGGGTTATAGAGCTTGGGTAGTATAGCAAAGGAAAGCACGTGAAGTATAGAAAATCAGCAAAACACTTTGGAAGAAAGAGCAGTGGGAATCTGCCAGGTAGTACAGTATACCCAGCCAGGACTAAAAAACCTGTACAGAAAGAGGTGGGATAGAAAGATATTCTTAAAATAAAAAAGGAGTAAAAATAATGCAAAAAATAATAATACACCTAAAAGAAAACTAAGCAACACACAAACAAACAATCCAACACACACACACACATAAGAAGGAAAAAAAAAAAAAGGAAGCACCCTTCCTTTGTTGGTTTCAAACTGTCCAAACTGGTGTCTCTGGTTGCAGTGTCTCTGAGGGAAGGTATGCAGGCACGGGTGAGAAGGCTGCCGATTGGTCTGTGGTCACGCACAGCCTGGGAGGCTGCCTGTGTCCCGCGGTATTCGGCACCGTCCTTCTCAGTCCTGTGCAGGACCCAGGCGTTCCCACCCCTCCCCTGGATGGCTGCTGGGTGGTTGGAGTCAAGCCTCAGTCTTAGAGCCCCTCAGTTCACTTTCCAATAGAGACTTCTCCACAAAGCCTGTCTCTCAGCCCAGCCCAATCCCAAAAGACCAGCAATGACAGTGTCCTTCTTAAATCCCTCCGGCTGGTGGGCTGGCAGGCTGAAGACCGCAGAGTCCGCAGTTGCCACCCTTTATGTTAACTTAAGCCCACAGGTTTCTTCCTAGTATTCACCTGCCTGCCTAGACGGGAAGGGGGGTGTCAGTTCTCTCCCAAGGAGTGTGTTGCCGGCCCACTGGGTACCGGGCCTCCAGCGTTCACTCCGTCACAGGCGCC
The DNA here is from genome assembly GCF_014824575.4 of Sturnira hondurensis. Lineage (NCBI taxonomy): Eukaryota > Metazoa > Chordata > Mammalia > Chiroptera > Phyllostomidae > Sturnira > Sturnira hondurensis. Next base: position 374,281 of record NW_028097681.1, on the reverse strand, counting down.
CTGGCCCTGGGTTCAGATGGGGCTCCTGTTTCCCACTGATGGCACTGGCCCCCATTGCGTGCCATTTCTCGTCAGTACTCACGCTCTGGAGTTCACCTGGGCCCAGGCGCAGCCCACAGCCTAGGAGGGTGCGGGCGCGCAGCCGCATTTGTCCTGACTCGCATTCTGGAGTCCTCACCGACCTGCAGCTGTCTGGTTCCTCTGTCACACTCTCTGGTCTCCTATTTTCATAAATGTTGGGGAACTGTTGGTTGATTATGCTGTTCTTTGGTAGATCCGCCTGGATTTTCCACCAGATGCAGGAGAGCTGGGTTCCCTCGGTGCTACTCTGTTGCCATCTTAACCCCTTCCTCCTAAATGGGGTGTTTCTGATGGGTTTTGGCTGTCTCTTACAGAGCGAAGTGGACAAGTTCTAGGAAAGGAGTGAGACAAGTAGCTGTGCCCTTACTGCTTGAAGCGAGAGTGTGGAAGTCAGAGACCCACCTGGGAGGACCTCTCGGTCCCCATCCCTGAGGTCTTAAATTTTGATACACAGAGCAAGGAAACTCTTGAAATTGGTAGGTGGAGAAGGAGATGACATCAAGGACAACTTCCTGGAGGAGGTGCCACTCACATCCAACTGTGAGAATAGGCAGGGCCTGAATGGAATTGCAGGGACGGTGGGTTGGAGGGTTTGTGTGTGAGCAAAGACCTATGATGGGCCCCCTGCCCCACTCCTCACCCCTACAGTACCCTGGGGCATCCCCCACCCAGACCCTGACTGCATCCTGTCCTTCCCTCTGTTTCAGAAAATGAAAGTAATGATGGAGATTCAGCTTGTCCAGGAGGTCGCACATCAACACAACACAAAGCTTGTGGAGCCGCTTGGAGCCTGATTCCAGGCCTTGGAGCTGCTCAGTGAGGATGAGAGGTGAGGTGGGAGGAGCTGGCTGAGGGCAGGGAGCACAAGGTGGTACGTAGCTTTCTACTCAGTCCCAGGCCTTGCTGTGTGGTGATTCTTGGGGCACCGGGACTCCTGTTTTTGGCAGGTGCTGTCACAGACAGCTTATGTGGGGCTCCTAGGAGCTCACAGGCACCCCGTTGTCCTATAGCTATGGCCTGTTTGTCCAGCTGTAGCTCCCAAACCATTGGGCCAGCAAGATGCAAGTGTTCATCAAAGCTGTTCATGGACAGAGTGGTCAGCACAGGGCCTGGTCATCAAACACAGTGGGGCAGGACCCCCCAAATAACCAGACCCTTCTGTTCAGACTTCAGGTCCTGGGGAGTGAGCCCATTTTCTGTGGCACATGACAATCATGAGACCCCCTTAAGGGTAGCCCTTTTGTCAGATACGGGGACAAACAGCTGGGATCCTTGGGTAGCACTGGGCCCTCTCATGCTATGTGGTGAGACAAAGAACACTGCCAGCTCCTTTAGAGTCCTGTGAAGGCACGAGGCAGAGAACTACCCTCTCAACTCCCAGTGTGTCTACCCCACACTTAATTTTTTATTGTAAACAGTCAATGTTAGAATAGAATATTATATCACAGTTCTGTTTCTCTTACAGCCTGGAAGTGGTCGTGTGGTTCTTTCACTTTCTGTCCGTTTTAACCACACGGAGGACCTTACACTTCTCTTTGAATTAAGAAACATTGTGAGATCACATCTTGTATTTGGGTGAAGGGCCAGCCCCCCTTCCTTGTTCCTGAAGGACACCCTCAAGTTCTCCTCACTCAGACGATGACTCGGACACTGGCTTGCAATGTCCTCGGTGTTATGAATGAGACGAGATACATTCACACAGACTACTGAGTCCTGTGGAGGAAAAGGGACAGCACAGACACTCTCTCAAGAAGAGAGCACACCAACTCTTTCCTTATCGAGATTTTATTGGGTTCAATTTGCACAGGAAGAAAGCTCATCAATCATTGTCAGACAGAAATGATTACGCATTAGATAACATTCAAAGAACTCTGAGGGCTTATTCTGTGTCAGGGTTAGAGAGCCAAAGGGCCATAAAACTTTGAGGAACAAACTCACTTCCTGCTTGGTCCCTTATTATTTAAATGGAGGGTGTTAGCAAAGTAGCCTTCACAGGATTTTATGCATGATTTCTTAGTCCTGATCACCCTAGGGAACCTGCCTGTTCCAGCACAGGGCTGTACCACCCTCTGTCATTGTTTCAGGCTTAAGTCAGGCAGGGGAAGTAAGGTAGCCAGGAGATTAGGAGACTTCTTGCAGACAGAATGAGGACTCAGGCTATATCAAAGCTGATGAGTGAGGGTCCATCACTCCCTATTTCTGTATCCCCCAAGTCCTTCCCTGGGGCCCCCCATGATTGTGCCTGTTTTAGGTGGTTCCCCACTTTGGGAATCTTAATGGTCATTGGCTAACCAATGAAGCATTGGGGACCAGGCAGGGTGAAGTAAAAGGAACAGAAGTGGCACTCCTGCCAGGGAGATAAGCTTTGTCTTCTTAGTGGCTTATGGTCCTAACGTTGTTCACTCAGCCTTAGCCATTGGGGGTGGTGGTGGTTATAGCTACTGAAACCAGGCAGGGTAGATCCCAACAAGAGAACAGTTTTGCTTCTGTGTTATTGCCCTGGGCCAGGGGCTGGAACAGCCCCTCAGAACTCCTGGGACCTAGAGGCAGGAGGCCCTTTCACAGGCAAAGCAACAACCCTGACACATGGGTGTTTTCCAATAGCACTCGCCAGGACCGTGTCCTGCCCCAGGACAGTGGCTGCCTTTCTGCAGTGTTTGAGGCAGAGGGAACACGTTCTGCCTTTCATGCTGAGGTGTCTTTTCACCAGATATTAGGAATGTGTGTTTTTTCTGGTTCGGTCTGTGAATTACATCAGCACTGAGTGGGACAACGCTATGAAAAGATGAAGCCTGCCTGTAAGTAAAACAAGGCCAGAGACAGGACATGTGCAGGGCTGAGGAGAGCAGGCCCACCTTCATCTTTAGGTCTTTTTATGGGCTCCGCCATCCATATTTACCTATTTACCTGGATTGGAGTCCTCCTGGTATTCTCGTCCCTGGACTTTGAATTTCTTTCTCTTATGCATCCTGTTCAGGGACAAGGTTTGTGATGCAGCTTTAAGGCTATGGCTGGGAGGGGAGGGAATTTCAGGGGAAATAAGGGAGGGATTTAGAGGAACCTATATAAAGGATACATGGACAACTGAGAAGGGTGGAAATGGGAGGGAAGGGGGAGGATGGGGGGTGGGATGGGATGGGAGTAATAGACAGAAAACTGTACTTGAAAAATAATTAAATAAAAAAATTGGGAAAAAAAAGGCTGTGGCTGGGCCTCATTTCATAGATATGAACTGCCTGTGAACTAGAATTTCCAGCCTCCCTGGACTTCCTCATACAATGCTGTTTTTAAAAATTTTGTATTTATTTATTTTTAGGCAGAAGGAAAGGGAAGGAGAAAGAGGGGGAAAGAAACATCAATGTGTGGTTGCCTCTTTTGTGCCCCTCACTGGGGACCTGGCCCACAACCCAGGCATGTGTCCTCACTGAGAATCAAACCAGAGACCCTTTGGTTCACAAGCCAGTGCTTAAGCTATTGAGTCACACCAGCTAGGACCACAATGCCCTTTAAGGAGGAAATTCCCTATAGGTCACATGCTATGTGGCTTCTCCCTCCTGGCTGGGCTCTGATAGATCACAGACTAAAATTCTGGCTAGTGAATGACCCTGCACCTCTCCCTTGCTGCCCCAGTGACTTCTGGCTTCTGTGGCTCTGAGCTCCATGGTCTCAGACAGTCATCACTTGACACACACAGCCATACTGACACTGACTCATCCTCAAGGAGCCACAGGCCCAGCCCGTGGAGCATGCAGCACCTGGGACGGCTGTGTTCTTTCTCAGTCTTGTGCTGTGGTTATGCTATGGGAGTGTGAACTTCGCTGTTCAAAGCTTTGAAATGTGACGCATGAGAGGGGCATGGATTGAGCAGGAAAATGACACCAAACTAACAATCCACAGGCAGGCATGGAGAGTGTTACCAATCAATATACTGAAATGCTTCCAATCTGGGTGGCACACAGTCATGGTACTGAGCTCACCTCCAGTCCGTGCCCCCCACCCCTGCCCCCCACCGATCATTAGGAGCTCAGTGTCACCAACTGGCATTTTAAACCTCAGCCCTGGAAACACCCTGTAAGAGTGAGAGTCAGATGAATTGCCTGACAATTCTGAGTGGTCCCCCTCCTTTCTGAGGGGTGGAGCTGTTGCCCAAATTCACAACCACCTGGACTCTGCCAGCGAGGCTTTTTTGGGGCAGCCAGAAGCTGAGTATAAATCCTGGTTACCGGAGGCCGGCTCTTATGGACAGGGCACAGCTATCTAAGGAAGCAATTGCTAAAAAGAAGACAGGTAAGGGTACACTTTTTTTTTTCTCCAAAGAGAAAGAGAAGCGCCAGGTCCCAGGGCTCATCCAGGGCCAGGAGGAAGGCACTGGTATCTGAAGCGTTTCTCCTGCAAGACTGTGAGACCTCTGATAACAGACCCAGCACAGAGCAACCTTTCATAGTTCCCATGGGAACCACTCGGAGACGGGAAGGAACATGTGTGGTAACCTTGGTCTTTCAATAGAAGAATGCATGATCGCCATTCTGCAAGGGGCCACATTTGCTGCAAGTGTCTATCTCACCAGCCTTTCTTTCTTAACTTTGATGTAAATATATCTGCATCTTTATCTATACACCCCCCCCCACCACGCACTACAATGCCTTCACAGTTATTCATAACAGAATAAAGAACACAACAAATTCATGTTCTTAGAACTGTATTTTTTTCATAGCTGGTATGTGTAACTACCTGGTTCTGTTATTTCTTTCACATTCCTTTTGTCCTCAGCAAGCAACTCAGGTGGTTGTGGCTCTTGGCCTGGTGGGATGACCTTCAGTTTTTTTCCTGGAAGGCTTGGTTTGTTAGCTGTCTTTCCTGGATTGGTTTCTTGTAGTTTCCCATCGAGTTCAGTCATAGGGCACGGTGATCGTCATGTACACTGAGAAATCTTCTGAACTTGAGATGTAGGCTTCTCTACCTCCATCATCTTAGCCAGTTCACAAATTTTATTCTTTGGCAGATGATTTAAAGGCACAAAGGAACTAAAGTGGCCGGGGGCAGTCTTAACTTTTAGTTAGGTGACTTTCAACCCTAATCCATCAGGAATTCAGGCCACTAGAGCAGCAGAGCAGAAATTCACCCGGACGTGCAGCCAGGAAGCTGCCAGTGGGTCAGTAGGGGTCACAGGGAAACAGTGAGTGCTGCCACTCCCGTTTCTGCCCTTGATCCCTGGACCTGTGAATTTTTGTCAGTGACATCATTTTTGTGGGTGTTCATGCTGAACTTAGATGTATAGCAATTATTACTTGTCTTTGTTCTATTTTATTTTCTTTTGAAGAAGTCATGCCTGGTTCTGGTTGCAAGACATCTTCCCTAAACCTCTGTGGGGAGGGTCTCTTCTGTTATTTCAGTTAAGTAGTATGAACTACTTTGGCCAAATTATTGTAATGAATTTTATTTAATTCAAACCCCAAATTACAAACACATGGGATCTCTTGGGATAGGGGTTCGTCTATGTGAGGCTTCTCTATACCAGTGAGTTTTACCCAAGGACAATTCCACCCTGCCCCCAGAAGGCACTTGGCAATATCTGAAGACATTTTTTTGTTTATTTATTTAAACTTATTCTTTTATCCTCACCCAAGGACATTTTTCCCCCATTGCTTTTAGAGAGAGAAGAAGGGAGAGAGATAAACATCCATGTGAGAGATAAGCATGGATTGATTGGTTGCTTCCAGTGTGCACCCAGACTGGGGATCAGTGCCCATACTGGAGATTGTAGGCATTCAGACTGAGGGACACACAGGCTCATGCTTAAACTGGGAATCAAACCCTAGGTATGTGCCCTGACTGGAAAATGAACCTATAACCCTTTGGTTAAGAGAGGACACTGGAACCAGGTGAGCAGCAGACATCTTTAATTGCCACAGCAGTGGGAGGTTTCTCATGGCACCTAGTAAGTGGAAACCAGAGACACTGCTAATCTTCCAATGCACAGTAGAGTCCACCACCAAAAAGAATATGGCCCCACACCTTAGTGGGTCTGAAGATGAGAAACCCTGCACCACACACCCACAGCTTCTAGATGGACAACAGATCAAAACTTAGAGACACTTTACTGCAATTTTTTACTTATCCAACTCTACAATTAGGGTTGTCCAGTGTGGCATTGTCCAGTTGTAATAAGTTGGAACATTGTGGTGCCCAATGAATAAGTAAAGGAGTTAACAAATGAAAGATGAGTGCCTCAGCCCCTCGGGATGGGGATTTGGGGCAGATTCCATTCATTCATTCAACAAGCACATACACATGGCCATTTTGTCTCAAGCCATGTGCTGGCCATGGAGATAGAGGATAGGTTTGGTCTCTGAAAAACTCACAGTCAATTGAACCACAGACTACTTAGAGACACAACACAGCAGAGACACTGATGTTAGTGGAGTGTCAAGGGTGTACAGAGGCGGGGAAAGTAACGGAGGGCTTCCTGGAAAGGGACACTGTTTATTGGGAACTGCCCTGCCTGGTTTTGGGGGCTGTAATCCCCCATGGTTTACATGGAGTGACCAACTTTTGGACCATAAGCCACTAAGGAGACAAAACTTATCTCCCTGGCAGGGGCACTGCCTCTGCTCCTTTTACTTCACCCTGCCTGACCCCCAATGCTTGATCACTTAGCCAGTGACAGGTAAGATTCCCAAAGCATGGAACCATCTAAAACAGGCACAATCATGGAGGGGGGCAGGGAAGGACTTGGAGGCTACAGAAAAAAGTAGTGATGGACCCTCGCCCCTTGGCTTTGACATAGCCTGAGTCCTCATTCTGTCTGCAAGAAGTCTCCTAATCTCCTGGCTGCCTTACTTCCCCTGCCTGACTTAAGCCTGAAACATGCCTTAAGCCTGAAACAATGCTTGTGGTAGGTGCTGCCCCATGCTGGAAAGGGCAGGTTCCCTAGGGTGATCAGGCCTAAGAAAAACTGCATAAAATTCTGTGAAGCCTACTTTGCTAATACCCTCCATTTAAATAATAAGGGACCAAGCAGGAAGTGAGTTAGTTTCACAAAGTTTTCTGACCTTTTCTCGCTCTGACCCTAACTCAGAATAAGCCCTCAGAGTTCTTTGAATGTTATCTATTGTGTAATCATTTCTGCTTGATAATGATTGATGAGCTTTCTTCCTGTGCAAATTGAACCCAATAAAAGCTCGTTAAGAAAAGGGTTGGGGTGCTCTCTTCTTGAGAGAGTGGCTGAGGCACTCAGAGGCGCTCCCCGCTAGAGAGAGTGGCTGTGCTGTTCCACTTCCTCCACAGGACTCAGTAGTCCATGTGAATGAATCTCATTTCATTCATAATGTTGTGGACACTGAGGGCCAGTGTCTGAGTCACTGTGCGCTGCCTGGCACTGTGGTAGCCACTGGGACATGAGAATAAAAAGAGAGCTGTGCCCCTGTTCTGGTGAAGTTCCATCTTGTTGGGCTCCTGAAGTGTGATTAGGAGTTTTCCAAAATGATGAGATGGTGGAAGAGCATTGCAGGAGGTGGGAAAAATATAAGCACAGATAGAAAACCTCAGTTCAGAAGAATCCCTGTAAAAGTCCAGCTTTTCTCCTCACTGGTTTACTTTCCACGGGGGAAGCCCCCACAGCTCCCAGCATGTGAGTCTGGTTTTGGTTGATGCTGACATCAAGCAGTGACCCTCTCTGTGCTGAGATCCTCTTCATGTCTTTCTCTTGGTTGCCCCAGTCCAGGTTTCCCAGAGCTTAATCAGGAAGAGAGCCAACTAAATTTCTGCATCATCAGCTGAAACCTCAGTAACCCCAACCATACATCCTGGAATACTCGGTCCTGCTTATGGATACCTAGGACAAGGTAGGGTTTCTCTCACCCCTCCCATCTCTCCTTGCCCTGGGTGCCCCTCTCATTCCCATCTGACTCACACATATTTCAACCCTGTTTCAACCCTTCACTTTACCTACATGTCCTGGGTTCTCTCACTTTCCAGGGACCATGTGTTAGCTGCCTTCCCCCCATTCTGGATGAGCAAACTGAGGCTCAGAAAGGGGAGTGGCGTACCTGAGATTTCAGAGTGAGTTGGGAGCGGAGCCAGGATTTGAACTCAGGTCTCTCTTGCTCCAAGGCCTACATTCTTTTGCTGGCTCTAGGGGCTGCCTCCAGCTTCTAGAGGCTCCCATCTCACCCACTTTTTCTGTTCTTAATTTTCTACCAAACTGTGGAGGCAGTCAGCTATGAGATACACTTTGATCCTTCCTGGTGACTGACTTGAAATAAGTTGAGGAGATTGGAAGCATTGGCTGAGCTGGTGGCTTATGACTCTGAGGTCCTGTGACACATCTTTGAGCTGGAAGTCACTGACATGGTGCCCATTGTCCCCACATCCCTGTCAGCTAATCTTATCATCTCCTTCCACAGGTCTCTGGGTGGTGGAAAAAGCTTAATCTCATGGGAGCCCTGGCTGGCGTAGCTCAGTGGATTGAGCATGGGCCTGCGAACCACACAATCATGGTTCAATTCTCAGTCAGGGCACATGCCTGGGTTGCTGGCCAGTTCCCTGTGGGGATGCACCAGAAGCAACCATACATTGATATTTCTCTCCCTTTCTCTTTCCCTTCCCCTCTAGAGATAAATGAATAAAATCTTTAAAAAAAAAAAAAGCTTAACCTCATGGGGCCAGCAGTTCTCAGCATCCACCACCTTTTGGACACTTCCACCAATATCAGTCCAATAATAAGATTTACCATGGCTTGGCTTGATCCTCCGATATAATTTTCAAAACAGCTTTGTGAGGTGTATTCAATAATTTCCCCCTTGTTCAGATGGGAAAACAAAGGCTCAGTGAGGTCAACATCCCAAGAAATGTGCAAACTGGGTTTGCACCCAGGGTCTCCGAGGGACGGGTGGAGGAACTAGGACATGTACATCGTGGAGGAGGATCATGGGGCACATGCTTTGACTACTGATTATTAAAGTTTGAATATTTCCAATCTTCAGTTCCTTTGTCTCTGATGTAGGTATGAGCATAATTATTTACAATAAAGTACAGTAAACTGCCCTGTGGCATTGTCCAGCTGGTCCTTATGGCCTGGACCAGGACATTCTCTGCATCGGCCATGAGGGGCTGCTCTCCTCATGCACCTCCACAAGTCCCACATTCTCCTTCATTCCTCACGTTTGCTCATTTCTCCCTGTCCTCATCCTATCTCTGTCTACCTGTGCAGGTTACACCCACCAGCCCTGGGCCCCAGCAGTGAATATTCTAAAGCTTTAGAAAGGTCTAGGACCTTGTAAGTTCCAGCTAATGTAAGTGAACAACCCAGGAGCCCTCTGCCTCCACTCCCCATTCCTTCCCCTCCACCAGGCTCCAATGGACAGGAACCAACACTTAAGAAATTTGTAGGCATGGCCATGTCCCCTGTGGTATCTCTAAGATGATGTGATGATTCCCCACACTAAGCCCGTGATTTTTCTTTTCTGTTGCTTTTTTTTTTGTTATGTCTCACCATTATCTATGGTGGCCATAGATTCCGTAGGAACCCTGACTTCTCTTTCTATTCCTACTGGTAGGCACTCTCTTCTTTGAAGATGGTCATCATCTCTCCTCCTGGATTTTAATTGCGAGAATTCAGAGGAGAGGTGGGGAAGAGGGCACCAGTGCAGGGAGACTGAGGTTGAGTCCTGAGTTTACAACATGGCTACCCAGGTCCCTGCAGATTCCTTGAAGACCAGTCCTGCCCCAGCACTCTCAGTCCTAAGCCATTTCTCTAACCTGTTTCTGAAACCTACAGGCAGCCTGACTACCAGAACATCCCAGCAACACTCAAGATTGGGTTTATTTGTCCAGTGGCCAGTTTCCCAAAGCCCACTCAGTAAAAGATTGATTTCCCAGTTTACCCAATGAACCAATTTACCAACAACTTGCTTTGAGGTATGTTCCCTGTGGATCTATTAAATGGCTATGACTTCATTCTCAATGTTTTTATGAATATGCTCCTTGTTGCTATATGCAGTTGACCTTTGACTGACATGGTTTTAGTTGCAAGGGGGTAACTTATAAGATTATTTAAAAACACTAAATACTTGTATTGTTTTTAAAAATAGAATTTATTGGGGTGATATTGGTTCACAAAACCATACAGGTGTTAAGCATACACCTCAATAAAACATCATCTACATATGGCATCATATGCCCATTGCCCCAAGCAGTCTCTTCAGTCCGAATTCCCTCCCACCTTTGCTGACCTCCAGCCAGTCCCCACCCCACTTTCCCTCTGGCCATCACCATACTGTTGTTCACATCCATGGGTCATGCATATAAGTTTTTTGGCTAATTTCTTCACCTTGTTTCACCCAATCTGCCCTACCACCCCCCGTTTGACAGCTGTCAGTCTGTTCATTGTATCCATGCCTCTTTCTATTTTGTCAGTTTATTTTGTTAATTTGATTCCACATATAAGTGACACCGTATGGTATTTGTTTTTCTCTGACTGGCTTAATTCACTTAGCATAATAGTGTCCAGATCCATAATAAAAAGTGTCTGCATTGCAAAAGTAACCATCAGCAAGAGGAAAAGGGAATCCACTGAGTGGGAGAATATATTTGCCAATGATGTATCTGATAAGGGGTTAATTCCCAAAATTTATAAAGAACTTATGCAACTCAACACCAGGAAGACAAGCAATCCAATTAAAAAATGGCAAAGGACCTGAATAGACACTTCTCTAAAGAGGACATACAGATGGTCCATAGACATCTGAAAATATGCTCAACGTCACTAATCATCAAACAAGCAACAAGAGCTGGCAAGGATATGGAGAAAAGGGAACTTCTGTGCACTGTTGGTGGGAATGCAGATTAATGCAGCCACTGCGGAAAACAGTATAAAGTTTCCTCAAAAAATTAAAAATGAAACTCACTTTTTACCCAGTGATCCCACTTCTGGGAATATATCCTAAGAATTCTAAAACACTAATTTGAAAGAATATATGAACCTCTGTGTTCATTGTAGCATTATTTGCAATAGCCAAGATATGCAAGCAGCCCAAGCATCCATTAGTAGAGTGGATAAAAGGGCTGTGGTACATTTACACAATGGAATACTATGTGGCAGTAAAAAGGAAGGAGCTCTTATCCTTTGCAGCATGGATGGATCTGGAGATCATCATGCTAAGTGAAATAAGCCAGTCAGAGAAAGACAAATACCATATGATCTCACTTATATAGAGAATTTAGTGAACAAACTAAACTGAGAAACAGCATAGAGGTGTGGTTATACATGGAGTAGACTTACAGCTGTCAGAAGGGAGGGATGGAAAGGACTGGATGAAAGTAGGTGAAGGATTCACCAAAGAACATATATGCATAACATCTAGACACAGACAACAGTGTGGTGATGGCCAGAGGGCAAGGAGGGTGAGGGGTAAGTGGAGGTGGGCAAAGGCAAGGGGGAATGGGGACATTTGTAATAGTGTCAACAATGAAAAATATGGAATAATTGGTTGTGTTTTAGAGTAACACAGTTTATTTATTTATTTTTTAAACAGTGGATTTATTTATTTACCCTTAGGTGAAGGTGCCATATTTTACTGATTTTGAATATTTATTTATTTTATTAATTTAATCCTTTTAAAGTACAACTTTACACTCTGATGCAATTTCAGATCGAAGAGATCACTGTGTACTTGTTGAATTCATGGTTAATGATACATGAATTTATAATCCAGAATGATTTGTTTTTGTTTTGTTTTTTTAATATAATTTTTATTAAATTCTTGTTCAAGTACAGGTTTCTGTCTTATATTCCCTCCCCTTTCCACCCCCCACCCTTAGTTATTGTCCATGTTTCCTTTATACTTGTTCATAAGAGTCCATTCCCTTTTCCCCTTTGATTCTCTCCCCTCTCCCTTTGTTTCTGATCCTTTTTCAATCTCAATACATGTGAAGATAACTACTCAGAATTTAGCAATTCTTATTCTCTTCTTTAAACTGTGTTACTCTACAGGGTCCAGAGGGTAGAGTAACACAGTTTAAAGAAGAGAATAAGAATTGCTAAATTCTGAGTAGTTATCTTCGCATGTATTGAGATTGAATAAGGATCAGAAACAAAGTGACTCATTTGTATTTGTGAGTTTTAATTTTTTAAAGAATTGCAGTGTGAACAGTGAACTGAATATACTACTTATATTAAAATATTTTAATGAAAAATTTTAAACATACACAAAGACAGGGAACAGAGAAGATCCAACTTCCATGTGTTTATCATCTTAACTCAAAAATGATCAACTCCTAAGTGAGTTGTATTTTCATCCCATGGAATGAGCTGGCCATACATGCCTGAGAGTGCACGATTTTATCTGTAAACATGTTGGTGTCTGTTAAAGACAGGGATCTTTAGAATAGAAATACAATATTATCAAACACTATGATTATAATAAGTTTTTTGCATAATCAAATATCTCATCAGTTTTTTGATTTGTCCAACTATCTTGCTTGTTTGTTTCCTGGCTTCACATCTGATTTGATTCAGGATCTTTATCAAATCCACAATTTGCAGTGGTTGATCTATAAGTGAAATCAGTTTTAATATTGGCAGCACATTCATGTTTAGATAGGTGTGGGGAGGGACGATGATGATGATGATGATGGTGATGATTGTGTGTGTGAATTATGTTTGCAAGGAAGGGGTTTTTACAAAGTTGAATTGCAGATGAGGCAGGTCCCTTTCTGACTTCTCTAATGTGGCATCCTTTCTGGGTTTTTTTTGGACTTTGTGTTTTGATCTATTTTTGACAAACCAGAGCACACTAATTCTGGTTCTGGTCTTCATCCAACATGCAAAGTTCTCCCAGATGGTACTCTAGAAAATTCTGCACATGCTGTGGCAATTCCATTCTTTTATGCTGGATAACTTTCTTTCTATGATTTAAGCCAGAGCATGTTATCATGCAAACATGTATTTCATTGTGCTCTGCCTTCACCATCACAATACAAGATCTGAACAAGGAGGGTATCACCTGTTCTGTTCACCTTTCTATTTTCACAAATGTATGGGAATGTATGTGCACTTACATAGAACACATTTAAAGAAATGTGAGGTTACAGAATGACAGGAATGGCAGGGAGAATGAAACTAGAGTAACCAAAATGATTCTCAAGCAACTGTATCAAAAAATTGAGTGAAACATCAAAACTAACAGAAACAAGACATGAAGTAGTAATAATTTAATGATATGAACATGGACTTGCAATTAAGTTGGCAAAGGCATAGACATAGAAGGTGATGTTGAATGTTCCTAGACATTATGGCAAACAGCAGATGCTCAGCAATTAGTTGTTGAATGAATGAGGCATTAAGTCTCAGTATACAAGTACATTTAACACATGGAAAATTTGCATGTCAATATATCTGGAAAGATTGGATTGTTGAGTATGAGCTGGCAAAATAAGTATTGAACTGGAAGCAAGTGAAGTTTATCACTTATATCACAGAAAATCAGAGGAATTGCCTATTCACTGGAAGGCTAACCAAGACTTTTTGGTGAACAGATAAAAAACTACATATTAATTTTTATGGGTAGGCCAAACCATTGTAATCAAGTGAAGAGACCCAGAAGTAAGAAGACAGACATATTTAACTAAAGAAAATGTAAAACACTTTTATTGCTGAAGTGTCTCCCAAAAGTCAGCTGAGAAACAATAATTGTGAAAAATAATTTGAAAGGCTAATAATGGTGGAATAATGGGCATATATGAACATATAATACTAATGCTCAAAATTGCCATCAAATATATGAACTATGGATCAAAGTCAGTATAGTGTGGAAAACAACAAAAACATCTCTTTCACACCCATCAGCCTGGAGGAAACATAAAGAGCTGGGGCTGGACTTTTAAACAGGTAGCAAAGGGGTGCTCTGTTTTTTCCTGGCAGAACTGTGAAGTGTTACAACATTGGGAGAACAGTCTGAAGGCAGCTACACACACACACACCACAAGGACCTGTGTCTCTAATGCAGTGCTCCTCAGTTTCTGCAGGACTGACATCCTGGACCAGGTCTTTGTCTGAGGAGTGGTCTCTCCTGGCCATTGCAGGATGTTCAGGGCATCCCTGGACTTTACTGACATCTCCCATGGACCAGGCAAAAATGTCTATAAAATTTCTCAGTGTCCCCTGGGGGAACAGTATTGTCTCTAGTGGAGAACCAGAGTTTGAATGTAACAATCTCAAAATATTTTCATATATTGTTATAACAGCGATGTATTGATAAAGTATACCTTAGATTTCAAGTGTTACTAGTACAGCTAAACTGTGGAATATTACACGGACATGATGATAATGAATGAGCATTGCACCAGTTGATTGGAGGGAAGATCATAGGTATTGCTGGGTAGGAAGGAAGAGTAGACACGCCAAAAACCCCTGCAGAACACATAAAGAGCATTTCTGATGGGCAGGATGCTGTTCATGCATCTGTACAAAAGCACATGAGTATGTATGTGAGCATAACATAGGAAGAGAAGTTTTAAAAAAAACTAACCATTTACGGTATACAGATCATCAGTAGGAGTAAAATTAGGGTAAAAGTAGGTTTCAAAATAATTTTATGAACACAATTGAGTGAGAATCTAAAAGTAACTTATTGAAAGACACAAAATAATATTTTAAGGATATTAACATGGGTCACTGATCCAGTAGATTTCCAAGGACTTGGAAATGAAAAAATATAATAGAGGGGTTTTTAAAAATGCAGAGGAAGCAGTCTCTCAGTTATAACTTCTTATGTTAAGAGAGATGGATTTTATACTTACTTGGCAGGAGAGATACCATGTCATGAAGGTGGTTTTCCCAGGGTGAGGCTCACCCATTGCACTCCGGGTGTGCTGACCCTTGGGTTTTCCCCAAGTGTGGGAAACTCGACTGCATGATTGTGGTAGTGGGGAACTGTGTTTGTGCTGTCCCCTAAGAAATAAAGTAGATGGATTTAAATGGGACACTTATGGAAGGAAAGGTGAGCTTTAGTCAAATGTGGATATAATGGCTGAAGATGATGCAAGGGTTAGAAATAGATCTAATCACAGAAGGCCAAAAGGAACAATAAGGGATAATAGACACAAAACTAGTTAGAAATATGTGTAAAAGATGATTTATTAGCGCCAAGTATAAGAAGAACATTCTGGCATTTGTTCTCCTATTTGAAGACAGCATTCCTGGTTACTCTGTCATTTTAGCTTGTTTCAGACAACTTGTATGTATTTATTTACTTCATTTTCAATGCTCTGAAGCATTTAAATTTATTTTTTACTTCAATTTATTTTTTAAATGCTGAAAATAGTATTAATTTTTAATTTGTCTTTTAAGTGTTCTTAAAAAAATTTACTTATTTTGTTTTAGACAGAGGGGATGAGAGGGAGAAAGAAAGGGAGAGAAACAGCAATGTGTGGTTTCTTCTCTTGTGTCCCCTACTGGGGACCTAGCCTGCAACCCAGGCATGTGCCCTGAATGGGAATTGAACCCATGACCCTTTTGTTTGCAGGCCAGTGCTCAGTCCACTGAGCCACACCATCCAGAGTTCTTTTTTTTTTAAAGATTTTATTTATTTATCTTCAGAGGGGAAGGGAAGGAGAGAGGGAGAGAAATATCAATGTATGGTGCCCCTCGTGTGTCCCCTGATGGGAACTAGCCTGCAACCCAGGCATGTGCCCTGACTGGGAATCGAACCACGATACTCTGGTTTGCAGGCCCATGCTCAATCCACTGAGCTACATCAGCCAGGGCCATCAGGGTTCTTTTAAGTGTTCTGACATATGATTGGTGCACTTTCTTTTTTAAATTTTATTTTTCAATTACAGTTGACATTCAATATTATATTAGTTTCAGGTGTACAGCATAGTGGTTAGACAATCATATAATTTACTAAAGGATCCTCCCAATATTTTTAGTGTCCACCTGGCACCACACTTAGTAACTAAGTTATTACAATATTACTGACTATATTCCCTATGCTGTGCTTTACAGCCCTGTGACTCTTTTGTAACTACCAGTTTGTAATGCTTAGTCCCTTCTCTTTTTTCAGCCAGCCCTCCAACCTGCTCCCTCTGGCAACTGTCAGTCTGTTCTCTGTTTCTAAGACAGAACTATATCTAAGGTCTCTTGTTGGGGGTTCATTTCCCTGTAACCAGGAGAGATTTAAAGGACATGCATATTTGCATAGGAAAACTGGTGGTTCTGGTTCATATGAATGACAGGAGCCCAAGCCCTCTCTTCAATCACACTTTGATCAGAGAGGATGGATGGAGTCCTGAGCCTCATGGAGATAATGATGGATAACACTGACAGTGATCACTCACCATCCCTTCTGTGGTTATGGGAAATTTAGAAGGGGGAGTATATTGCCTTTATAGCAATGAAAGGGGTCATATTATAGTGAGCATTAGAAGATTTTAAGTAGAAACACAAAGATAATTCAATAAAAATACAACAATACTAATGAGTTCTTTACCCATATCTATTATAAACCACCTTACACATGGACAACAATCTTTCTCTCCCACCTTTTTTTAGTTTACTTTTTTATTATTGTTTAAGTATGGCTGTCTCCATTTCCTCCCACCACTCCCCCCACCCCAGCAATCACCACCTCCCACCCTTGATTACCCGTGGATGCCAATGTTTCATGCTCCTAGATGCACATCATGAGGAAAAATATTTTGCACAGCAATTACACAACTTGGCTTCACTGTATTGAAGGTAATCTATGGTCCAAAGGTCATGTTAGGCCAATTTTATTAAAATTTGCCTTGCACTGAAGACCTGTTGGAGACATGTATTTGATAACTGCTTTGCAAAGGGCTTAGGAGGGATTGTGAACACTGAGCCAAAGGGGAACAGGATCCTAATGAGGAGAATAAAATTCAGGGACAGGCTATTAAACACACTGTATGTTAGAGTCTGCCTTGTCAAGAAGAACAGTTAAGACATAAAGATGTATATAAAGGAATGTCAGACATAAAAATAAAAAACCGTGGTTTCACATTTCCTCACTTATAAAATTGTATAAATTTCCTTGGTAATTAAGTGTACTTTCCCCCATAGGAATAGTACGATTCAGGATGAATCTTTTAGAAAAAAAAATTATTTCATATAATTTATGTCATTTGGGAAAATTATTTTAAAAAACCATGTTGTCTCATTAGGTATATGGGATTTTCCAAATACTTCTGGCCCATGATGGAAATAAATTAGGAAAGGTAGAAAAACAACAAAGGGAAAAGCTGTGGGACATAAGAGAGAAGAAAGCTTAATAAAGTGAGTTTCTGAAATTGAATAGAGAAGTTAGGGTCAAAGACATGGAAATTCCAGGAAATAAATAGAAAGAGAAGGTTCTATTTCCTTAGTCTGAAAATAAGCACAATAGCCGACTCTGAGCCTTTGACCTCGACAATCATGGGCACTACTTTAGTCTTAGGATGGTTTGCCTGTTGGTCATTTCCTTCACAAAAAAATGCTGTCAGAGCTTGTTTGATGTCTTTGTTCCTGAGACTGTAGATGAAGGGGTTCAGCATGGGTATGACCACAGTGTACATCACTGAGGCTGTTGCACTTGACTGTGAGCTGTGGGTACTGGCAGAGGTGAGATACACACCTAGGACTGTACCATAAAATAAGGAGACAACTGAGAGGTGAGATGCACAGGTGGAAAACGCTTTATACTTCCCCTGAGCTGATGGGATTGCACATATGGAGGATATGACCTTAGAGTAAGAGTAAAGGATCCCAGCAAAGGGGCAACCACCCAGCAGGACAGCTGAAAAATACATCACCATGTTATTAAGAAAGGTGTCAGAATAGGTGAGTTGGATCATCTGATCGAGTTCACAGAAAAAGTGGGGGATTTCCAAGACTGTGAAGGAGAGCCTGAATGCCATTAAACTCTGTAACAAGGAATTCAGGGCACTCATGATCCAGGACACCAGAACCAGCAGTCCACAGATCCAGGGGTTCATGATGATGGTGTAGTGCAGGGGGTGACAGATGGCCACTAAATGGTCATAGGCAATCACAGTCAGGAGAAGTATGTCCAACACTGCAAAGAGTACAATAAAATAAATCTGTGTGATGCAGCCTTCATAGGTGATGTGTTTGCTCTGTGTCTGGATGTTCACCAGCATTTTTGGGATGGTGGTGGAGGCGAAACAGATGTCTACCAAGGACAGGTTGGAGAGGAAGAAGTACATGAGCATGTGGAGGTGGGAGTCTGAGCTGATAGCCAGGATGATGAGCCGGTTTCCCAACACAGTGATCAGGTACATGGAGAGGAAGAGACCGAATAGGACTGGCTGCAGTTCTGGTTCCTCTGATAGTCCCAGGAGAAGAAATTCTGAAAGTTGTGTACCATTGCCTGGTTCTATACAGTGGAAGTGATACTAGGAAAGAGGAAAATAATATGACTAATTCCCAAAAGTTTAAATGCTGCCATTTATATTATTAGTCAAAAATTAATTTTAATATATTGTGTATGAATATGGTCCCCTTTCAGGAAATCCATGTTGCCACATGTCAAATAAAACTTTTGTATCAATCAATTTTTCCCCTAAGTCATCATGTATTTCTACAGTTTTAATGAGAAGTTTCTCATGTGTTTCAGGAATGTGAATTGAATGCAGAACATATTTCCCACATTGTCCAGGCTATGCTTATAGCATGCCAAAAAACAAAATTTCCTATAAGGCTATGATGGAGAAAATGATAGAAGCAAATAATAAAAATCTATAACACTTCAGATGGTGACAGGTGGTATAGAAGAAAGGGAAGGCAGGTATAAAGAAATGAAGGGGGTGTTTAATTTTTCATGGGCTTTTAGGCAAGACCTGCAAATAAGATGGCATTAGTGCAGAGAACTTAAGTAAGAAAGGGAAGGGGATTATTCAAGTTTATGTGGGAAAATGTGTGCTCAGCAAGAGAATTGGCCTGTGCAAAGGCCCTGAGGAAGGTGTTTGTTTTAATTTTCCGCTTGAGAAAGGCAGCCGGTGTTGGCAGTGAATGAGCATAAGGAAGAGGAGGAGAGAAGGTGTCAGACGCATTGGAGTGATGTGGCCTCGCTGCTGCTGCTGCTGCTCAAACCTCAGACACAGGGACTTTCTTGTCCACACTCCTCTTGCCCTTGATTAATCTTGTTGCAAATGTGTCCCATGAGGGAGACAGATCCCCTCCTCAGTGCTTCCTCTAAATTGAGTTCTGGCCCCTGTTTGTAAGAGTTTCCTTGGAGTTTGTGATTCCTAGTCCCCCTGTTTGGTGGACTGTCACATGCACAAGTCACTCTCATCCCCCACCCACACGCTATGACCATTGTTGTGTTATTTGCATGTCTTTCTCAGCCTCAGCCATACTGATTCAGCTGCGAGTGGCTACAAGCAACATGGTCAGATCACTCCCCTGCACATCATAGAAATGGTTCCCAGCAATTCCTGTCCTATACCTCCCTCAGATAAAATACCTGGGCTGCATATTGGGATGGCCATGTTCTGCTCTGTAGTTAAACAAACATTAAAAAAATCTGCACATACCTTGACTAATGTAAATAATGTGCAATGAGCAAGGAATTGCTCATTGCACAATAGATGAATGGATAATGAGTGATATATACATGGATATATATAATGAATGACATACATACAGGGTGGAGCAAAATAGGTATGCAGCTGTTCATATGGAAAATAATACAACAATTAATAAATAATAAGACAAGAATAATGTCTGTGTTTCACATACTCACAACATAGAAGCAGAGACAATAAAAAAGGATGACATTTTGCCATTTGCAGCACCATGGATGGGCCTAGAGGGCATCATGCTAAGTGAAGTCAGAGATAGACAAATACCATATAATTCCCCTTACATGTAGAATCTAAAATGAAACAAAACAGAACAAAACAAATGAACAACCAAAGCAAAACAAAAACCAAACTGAAAGATACCCAGAACAAACAGAGGGTTGCCAGAGAAGAGATGGTGAGGGAGTGGGTGAAAAGGGAGAAGAGGAATAAGAGGTACAACTTTCAATTACAAAATAAATGTCATGGACATGTAGTTAGTGTGACAGCATGGGGAATGCAGTCAGTGGTATCTTAATAATTGCTTGGTGACGGGTGGTTATGAGACTCGTGGTGGTGATCACATTGTAAGGTGTATAAATGTCAAATCACTATGTTGTACACCTGAAATTAAGGGAGCATAACTGTACTTCAAATATGAATAAAAATAAAATAATAGTTGTAATTCTATAAAAATCTGAGAGAATGAGAGCAAGGAATAAAAGAGAGAAAGAGAGAGGAATGAAATGAAATGGTTGAGGAAACAATGATCTAATGAGCTCAGGTTTGAGGAAGAAAAGTCTTCCTTGGTTTTGGCTGTACTTGAACCCTGAACACATTCCCCTGACACCCAGCACAAATAGTAAAAGAACACAAACAAACTTGTCTAGAAGACAGAAGAGGTGACACCGCGATGGTTATCTTTCCATACTGCACACCCAGAGCACAGGGATGAACCAACACTTCACAAAAGAAAACATGTAAAGTGTAACAAAATTGGAGGTTTTTAAAACCAAGCAGAGGAATCCCTGTTTTCTCTGTACCTATTTCATAATTATTTGAGCAGCTCATTTTTATATGGTCTGATAGGAGATGAGGTTATGTCCTTTTTCCCTATTCTCATGTGGCATCTTTTGTATGACTTCTTGGGCTGTGGGTTTTGACCTCTTTTGTGACAAACCCAGCTGGCACACCCTGGTCCTGGTTCTGGTCTCCATCCAACATGCAGAATCTCCCCAGACCACGCTTTGTAAACCCTGCCCACACTGTCACAACTCTATCTATTTAGACGGAAGAGCCTTCTTTGTATGATTCTGCCTAAGGACATTATTTCAACACACATTCAAGTCATTGTTCTCTGTGCTCGCAGTTGTACTGATTGATCCAAAGAGCAGGGACTTCATCTACTTTGTTCCTGTTTGGGTTTTTCACAAAGATACATGAATAGATGTGAACTCACACAGGAACAAAACTAAGAATATGAAGAATGAAGATAAAATGAGACCAGGTTAAAGTGTAAGCAAAATGTAGTGGAAAAATCAAATACAAACTGAAACAAGATATAAAATAGCAATAATTTAATAATATGAACACAACTTCAGTTAA
Source organism: Sturnira hondurensis (assembly GCF_014824575.4). Classification (NCBI taxonomy): domain Eukaryota; kingdom Metazoa; phylum Chordata; class Mammalia; order Chiroptera; family Phyllostomidae; genus Sturnira; species Sturnira hondurensis. The sequence goes on along the minus strand of NW_028097681.1, from coordinate 353,014 downwards.
ATTGTCAGAGGCTTAGACCAAAAGAATTCATTCATTTTTAAAAAAAGATTTCATTCATTTATTCTCAGAGAGAGAAGAGAGGGAGAAATAGAGAGAGAGGAACATCAATTGGTTGCCTATTGTTTGCCCCCAAATGGGGGTCTGGTCCTCAACTCAGGCATGTGCCCTGACAGGGAACCAAACTGGTGACATTTTGGTTCACAGGCCAGTGCTCAATCCACTGAGCCACACCAGCCGGGGCAAGACATAAAAGAATTTAATATACACTGTTCCTTGAGTGTTCTGGCAGATGCAGTTATTATCCACTTAATGATTCCAGAACTAGATGTCAATATATATGGACATTTGCCATATGACAAGGTAGTAATTCATTTTAATATGTGTTATTCCACTTTAGATTTATTAAATAACTTTTCATGTGAATACTCAGTATGAGAGGAGATACTGCANGCCAGATTTGGGAATTAACAAGAAACATTCTGCCTAGCAACGTAGGAGCTGAGGGGCTGCACAGGGAGATATTTGTAGTCTCTCTATAACTGCTCATCAGGCACATTTCCTTCATGGTATTCCACCTCTAAGTACGTGATTTCTCCCTGGGCCTCTGGAATTCACAAAGGAAACTTTTCCTGATGATTTTCTGATCCCAAGTGCCCAGAAGAGACGTTAAATAAAGTCAGTTGTTATTTCTCCTTTTCCTTGATCTTTCTGTTTTCCAGAGGCCTGACTTTGTCCACCTTATCCTAACTCTAAGTTAGCATTTTCTCCAATGTTTGAGACTAAGAAGTCTCTCAGGACCAGGTCCCACTGACCCTTCTCCAGAGCATTGCTATCCCCTCTTCAATGAATGGGGAGCTGTGTTCCTTTGACATACAGTCCTGGGCACCACACTCTTCCTTCCTGACACATTTGTGAAAATAATAGGGATTTTGAGTTCTTTCATAACTTAAGAGCTGTCATTTAGTGCCTCACTATAAAATATGTTAACTATGAGAGATAGACTCAGATATTCTCATGCCACATAACCTGAGCTTAGCATCTTTTTTAAAAAATATTTTATTCCTTTTTAGAGAGGGGAAGGGAAGGAGAGAGGGAAAGAAACGTCAGTGCGTAGTTGCCTCTTGTGTGCCCCCTACTGGGGATGTGGCCTTCAACCCATGCATGTGCCCTAAGTTGGGAATGGAACCAACAACCCTTTGGGTTGTGGGCTGGCACTCAGTCACCTGAGCCACACCAGCCAGGGCTGAGCTAAGCATCTTATAAGCACCACCTGATAAAAATTTTTGAAAAGTCCATTGTATGAGGTAGTATTGTTATGAACTCTACTCCCCTTTGTAGCATGGGACTTGAAGGGGTTTAGTGATCTACCTCAGTGATTAAGGGGTGGACAGAGTAAGAGATGACCTTCTTTTTTTTAATCTCTTTTTTCGCTGTAGATTTTAAAAACTTAAAAAAATTATGTATTTTATGGTATTTTTACAACCATTTATTTCCCTTATACTCCTATCCACCTCCATACCCCACCATACCACCCACACTTCTTTTTTAAAAATTTTATTTGTGTGATTCTCTCTCCCCCTCTCAAACTTTATTTGAGAGGGGGAGAGAGAGATTGAACATGGATTTTTTAAACATGGATTTGTTATTCCACTTATTTATGCACCTATTGGATTTTCTTGCATGTGCCCTGCCTGGAAATTGAACCTGCAACCTTGGAGCATTGGGACCACACTGTAACCAATGCAGTGCAGGCCAGGGCCACAGAGGGACCTTGATTGGAATTTGTCAGGTTGCTTCCAGTTTTCAAACCCTGGGCCAGTGATTCTCAACCTGAGGTGATTTTGCCCCTTGGGGAATGTTTGGCAATATCTGGAGGGAGGCTGCTAAACACCTGTAATTCCCATCACCAATAATTATTCTGCCTCCACTGTCAACATGAGAAGGTGAGAAAGACTAGCCTAGATCAGCACTTCTCCAACTTCAGTGTGCATAGAAATCACCCAGGATTCTAGTTCTTTTGTAGATCCTGGTGAGCCAGAGATTCTGAAAATCAAACAATCTTGCAGGTGGTGTTGATGCTGCAGGTCCTGGCCTGAAGACTGAAAGGTTTTCTTAGGCTCCGCCAAGGAATAAGTGCCAATTAGCCACAGAGTTAGGCCATATAGAGCTTTATTAGGGTTTGCCTGCCCAAGTGAGACTTCCCTGGGGAAGCTGCACCCAAGCAGGGAATGTGGTGGGGTTTTATTTTGGTTGGCTCTCTTTGTGGGAGCTGAGGATGGGTCACCTTTGAACAAAATGGAAATATATCATTGCTGGTTCTTCTCGGGCTCAGGTTGTTATGTGGAGAAAGCCCGCCCTTTCCGCTCTCTGGTTTGATGTCAGCCATCTCTTCTGGGTTATAGTTCAGCCGCCATTTTGTCCTACCCTGCCCATCCTAACAAAGATCACTCCTTGACCAGCAAGGTCGGGGCTCAGTGTCAGAATCTAGTGTAGGCTGTTTTAGGCCTTCTGAACCAACATTTCATTTGCATGTAATGTGAACGAATAGTGTATTCACTTACTTCACAAGCTGTTATAAATTCTGAGTTTGGCTCTTTTGTATAAAGGCTCTGGAACAACATTGAATAACAAGCTTCTAAAAAAGACATTGTCCTTTTTGAAAATAAAGACCTTAAAATGACACCAAATAATGTATTTTTAAAAACCCTTTAGAGTAGATAAGTAGGATCCTTCAAAAGAGGTCTGCAACCTAATTCCCAGAACCTGGCACCAACAGCTGTGTTGCTGTCACAATCTCCAATTAATCCAAAGGCATGTGGCACCTTCTCATGGCCCACAAGCAAGAGACCTTTCAGCCCTTTTCTTCTAGGAAAAGTCTCTCCTCCTTCCTAAACCATGTGGCAAAAGGGAGCACCGCAAAGCCACGCGGTCCTCACTCTTCCAAAGCTGCATGATTCTCCCTCTACTGCCACAGCTGTGGAAAAGGCAGAGCTTCAGTCCATTCTCTCTCTCTCTCTCCATGACTTATTGTGTGGTCCCTGAGAGCTGTGTGAGTAATGACCCTCATTTTTTCCTAGTTTCCTGATGGTTGTAGCAATTATTATCAGGACCACAAGGGCAAGTCCAGCCACTACTGTAGTCTGAATAATGAGCAGTAGGACCCAGCCAGTGCCCCAGGTTTTCCTAGCCTGTAGCACCACTATCAATAGGGTGAGACTTAAACAAAACAATGCTCAAGCCTGCATCCTCAGAAAGAGAAGTTAAGGTAATGATGTACAAAGAAATAGAGACACAAAAGTGCAAACAGTGGTTTTAGATTTCCTGGAATGAAGTTTTGTAAATGATGTATGTAGCCAAGTGCAGTTTTGTCCACCTGAGTAATACCACTTGTGACTATTTGGTCTATAAAATAAGAACAAGTTACATGCAGTGATGTATGTCATTGGAGAAGACGTTATTATTAAATCCCTGTTGCCTGTGAAATAAACTGGGATTTTAGGTGTTTCTGATTAAGGTTGGAAAACTGTAAAGGTAGAAACAAAACACAGGGACAAACTATATGACAGAGCAGAAGGCTCAATTTAGGTGGTCACTTAAACCATGTGGAGTTGAAACAAACAAATGGGAATTCCAGCAAATAGATAAAAGAAACATCATTTAAAACCACAACCTCTCCCCTTATCTCTTGCTGCTTCTAGGATTCTCTCCACTTTAATCTTGGCTAATGTAATTATAATGTGCGGTGGTGTGTTCCTTCTTGGGTCCAACTTCTTTGGGACTCTCTGAGCTTCCTGGATTTCCTGAAAGTCTATTGCCTTTGCCAGATTGGGAAAGTTCTCCTTTATTATTTGTTCAAATAAGTTTTCCACTCGTGGCTGTTCCTCTTCCCCTTCTGGTACTCCTATAATTCGGATGTTGGAACGTTTAAAGATGTCCTGGAGGTTCCTAAGTCTCTCCTCATTTTTTTTTTGAATTCTTGTTTCTTCACATTTTTCTATTTGGTCATTTTTTCTTCCTTCTGGTCCACTCCCTTGATTTGAGTCCCAGTTTCGTTTCCATCACAATTGGTTTCCTGTGCATTTTTCTTCATTTCATTTAGTTTAGCCTTCATCTGTTCCTCTAATTTGTGACTAAAATTAATCACTCCTGTGAGCATCCTGATCACAGTGTTTTGAACTGTGCATTTGATAGGTTGGCTAACTCTTGTTTGCTCAGCAGTATTGGCTCTGGAGCTTTGAGCTGTTCCTCTTGAGCCATAATGTCTTGGTCTGTTTTCACCTGTTAGGTATGAGGGGCGGAGCCTTAGGTGTTTACCAGGGCAGGGCAATCCAGGTCGCTGGGTTGTGATGCTGTATGTGGGGGCGGGGTTAGAGAGGGGCAATGGCCCTAGCTCCATGCTCTCTCTCTGACTCCGGTCCCCTCTGCTGCTTCCCACAAACAAATTGGGTCCTTCTGGTGCCGGTTTCCTACAAAGGAGTTCCCATCAGACTGTCAGCGGGTTTCTCAAAAGAGACCTTACAAGCAAGATGGAGCTGGAAAGAAGTATTCCAAGTCATGAAATCCAAAGACCTACAACCAAGATTACTCTACCTAGCAAAGCTTTCACTTAGAATGGAAGGACAGATAAAGTGCTTCTCAGATAAGATCAAATTCAAGGAGTTCATCATCACCAAGCCCTTATTATGTGAAATATTAAAGGGACTTACCTAAGAAAAAGAAGATAAAAATATGAACAGTGAAAGGACAGCAAACTCACAGTTATTAACAACCACACCTAAAACAAAGCAAACTAAGAGAACAGCTATATCAGAAGTGGAACGATAGAAATGGAGATCATGTGGCAACAGGGAAGTAGGAGGAGGAGAAGGGGGAAAAGGTACAGAGAATAAGTAGCATAGATGGTAGGTAGAAAATAGATGAGGGGGAGGGCAAGAATAGTATGGGAAATATAGAATCTAAAGAACTTGTGACACATGGACATAAACTAAAGGGGAGGAATAATGGGGTAATGGGTGTGCAGGATGGAAGGGGATCAAGGGGGTAAGTGGGACAACTGTAATGGCATAATCAATAAAATATATTTTTAAAAAACCACAACCTGAGTGAAGAGTCACAACATCTGGCTCTGAGGCTTTGAGCACTGCAATCATGGGATTTTCTTCAGCCCTAGGAAAATTGGTCCTTTTATAGCTGCCATCCCAACTGATCTTCTCAGAGCGCCCTTTATGTCTCTGTTTCTGAGACTGTAGATGAAGGGGTTCAGCATGGGTGTGACCACAGTGTACATCACTGAGGCTGTTGCACTTGACCGTGAGCTGTGGGTACCAGCAGAGCCTAGATACACACCTAGGCTTGTACCATAAAATAAGGAGAGAACTGAGAGGTGAGATGCACAGGTGGAAAATGCTTTATACTTCCCCTGAGCTGATGGGATTGCACATATGGAGGACACTATCTTAGAGTAAGAGTAAAGGATCCCAACAAAGGGACCACCACCCAGCACCCCAACTCCAAAATACATCATGATGTTTTCAACAAGGGTGTCAGAACAGGCGAGTTGGACCATCTGATTGAATTCACAGAAAAAATGAGGGATTTCCAAGTCTGCACAGAAGGATAGTTGTAATACCATTAAGCTTTGCAACGAGGAATACAGAGAACTTGTGATCCAGGATACCAGGACCAGCAGTCCACAGAGCCGGGGGTTTATGATGACTACGTACTGCAGGGGGTGACAGATGGCCACAAATCAGTCATAGGCCATCACTGTCAAGAGAAAGACATCCAATCCTGCAAAGAGTATGAAAAAATACATCTGGGTGATGCAGCCTGCATAGCTGATGGCTTTGCTCTGTGTCTGGATGTTCACTAACATCTTTGGGACGGTAGTGGAGGTGAAACAGATGTCAGCCAAGGACAGGTTGGAGAGGAAGAAGTACATGGGTGTGTGGAGGTGGGAGTCTGAGCTGACGGCCAGGATGATGAGCAGGTTTCCCAACACAGTGATCAGGTACATGCAGAGGAACAGGCCAAATAGGATGGGCTGCAGTTCTGGTGCCTCTGATAGTCCCAGGAGAAGAAATTCTGAAATTTGTGTACCATTGCCTGGTTCCATACAGTGGAGGTGGTTTCTAGAAAAAGGGAAAATAATATGAGTAATTCATGAAAAGTTGAAATGGTACAATTTATATTCTCACTCAAAAATTAATTTTAATACATTGTCTATAAGTATGACCCTCTTTCGGGAAATCCCCCATGATACCTGTGATATGAAAGTTTTACATTGATCAATTTTTCCCCTAAGACATCACATGTTCTACAGGTTTTTTAAAAAGATTTTTTTTAAAAGATTTTATTTATTTATCTTAGAAGGGAAGAGAAGGAGAGGGAGAGAGAAATAGCAATGTATGGTTGCCTCTCGTGCGCCCCCTGCCACGACCCGGGAACTGGCCTGCAACCCAGGCATGTGCCCTGACTGGGAATTGAACCGCAATCGTGTGGTTTGTAGGCCCGCGCTCAATCCACTGAACTACACCAACCAGGGCTAAAAAAGATTTTATTTATTTATTTTTAGAGAGAGGGGAAGGGAGGAAGAAAGAGTGGGAGTGAAACATCCATGCGTGGTTGCCTCTCATATACCCCCACTGTGGACCTGACCTGCAACCCAGGCATGTGCCCTGATTGGGATTCAAACTGGCAACCCTTTGGCTCACAGCCCACACTCAGTCCACTGAGCTACACCAGCCAGGGTGTATTCTACAGTGTTAATGTGAAGTTTTTCATGTGTGAGGTGGTACCCACTAAACCCATAGGTTTATTTATAAAATATTGCGCATTCATTTTTACATATTTAAAATTCAGTCACCTTCAAAGTGCTCTTTATTAGGTGCAATACACCTATCGAGATGTTTTTCCATTGATTCTCTTCTTTCAGATTGTCTAAATGTCCCCCCCCTTTTTTTTTTCATCCGGGGAAAGAAAAAAAAGTCATACTAAGTGAGACTGGGTGAATAGGGAGTGAGGGTAAGGGGGTCATGCTGGTTTGCATCAAAAACTGCTGGACACTCAGTGCAGTGTGGTCAGGTGCACTTGTCAAACGAATTGGAAGAGTCTTCAAAAATGTTTCACAGAAGCCAAATACAGACTCTCACAACACCAGCAGATGCACTGATATAGATGGGTTCCTAGAACACTTACTTATTCAGGGAAGTCTGCACTACAAGATGCCCACCCTAAAACCATCATTTTGCATTTTTTGGGTCCTCTCTCATATGTTAGTAATGCAAATTGAGTGCTGAGTATGTTTTCTGCATTGTCCAGGCTGTGAGTATTGTGTGCTGAAGAACAAAATTTGCTACAAGGCAATGATGGAAAAGGAACACAGAAGCAAATAATAAAAATATATAACATTTTGGATGGTGACAGGTGGTATGCTGAAAGGAAAGCAGGTATAAAGAAATAAATTGGGTATTTAATTTCTTGTGGGTACTTATGCCAGATGCCAAACAAAATGGCATTAGCACAAGAGCTCCAGTAAGAGAGAAAGGAGATTCAAGGTTACGTGGGAACGTGTGTACCCAGCAGAGGGATTGGTCCGTGCCTGTGTTTTAATGTTCAGCATAAGAAAGGGAGCCAGTGTTGGCAGTGAATAAACATGAGGAAGAGGAGGAGAGAAGGTGTCAGACACATTGGAGTGATGTGGCCTCGCTGCTACTGCTGCTGAAACATCAGACACAGGGCCTTTCTTTTCCACAGTCCTCTTACCCTTGATTAATCTTGTTGCAAATGTATCCCATGAAGGAGACAGATCCTCTCCTCAGTGCTTCTTGATTTACTTCTCACCCCTGTTTGTAAGAGTTACTTTGCCATACATGCTCCTTCGTCCCCCTGTAAGGAGGACTGTCACATGCACAAGTCACCCACATGCACACACACACTATGACCATTGTTGTATTATTTGCATGTCTTCCTTAGCCCTGGCCATACTGACTCAGCTAGGAGTGGCTACAATCTAAGTTGGCCAGATCATTGCCTGGTACACTGTAGAAATTGTTCCCAGCAATTCCTGTCCTTATTCCTCCCATGTACAAAAAACCTCAGGCTCTATATTGGGATGGCCATGTTCTGTTGTGTATTTAAACAACCATTAAAGAAATCTGACTCCTTTCCCGCTCTACCCCCTTATCAGAGCCTTCCCTCAGCTCTTGACCCAATTGTCATTTTTACACCTATGTCCTGTTTATTCGGTCACCCTTGATTTTCTATGGCCCAACACTAGATGACGCAGGACTTTGGGGCATTTTTCTTTGCTATTCTTGGGCTTTGGGATTTGATCTCTTTTTTGACACATTCAATGGGCACACTCCAGTTCTGGTTTTATTCCTTGTGCAACATGCAAAGATCCTAGGTCAGCAGACCATTCACTATAAAGTCCTCCTCAGGTCAGGTAATCTGTCCCCTTTCTTCACATGTTGTACTTCCAAGGGCCTTGTGTCATACACACACTTACTCCTCATTTAATACAAGATCAAATGAGAAGAAACCTCATCTGCTTTGCCCATTTCTGTGTTTTCACAAGGGTGTGCATTTATATAGAAACCAATTCTTAGGAAATGAAATTTTAAATGAGATATAAAAAGAATATAGAGAAAATATACCCAGATTAAAGATAGTGAATTCAGAGGATGGTAGCAGAGTAGGTGAAAGCTATCCTCACCTCCTCCCAGGAACAACTGGAATTACAACTAAAAGAGGGCAATCTGACTGAATAACCAATTGAAGGCTAACTTAGCAGGAGTCTTATACTAAGGATTCATAGGGGAAGCCACATTCAGACAGGCTATAGGGCAAAGACATGAAAAGGGCTGTCCCCGCTCCCACAGGCCATGGCTGAGATTCCAGAGGGATATCTCAGCTGCAAAGGTTCCCCCTGAGAAGGATGGGGTCCCAACCCCAAGTTGGGCCACTGAGCCCAGAGCACCAGAGCTGGGAAGAGATGCCCACATAAAGCCTGGCTATGAAAATCTGTGGGGATTCTGTCTTCCAGGAGAGATGGGAGTCTGCTAGAGACCCAGGTGCCCTCTTCAAGTGCCAACATGTGAAATCTCACTCACTCACCTGGGGCTCTGGCAAAGAAGGGGAGGAGAGGACTAAAGTAACCTGAAGAGACAGGTTTGGGGCTCTGTGGAGAGAGCTGAGGGGATTGCACTTGGAGCCCATGTCCTGAGTCACTCTCCTGCACTGTAGATGCCATCTTTGTCAGGTGAAGCAGGTGCTTCCATGGGCTCAGCCTGGGTGAAGGCAATAGCCCCACCCTCTCAACTCCCTGTGGTCCCATCCTGTGGAGCTTGCGCCCTGTTGAGGAGTCAGCTGTCTGACTCAGGGTGTAGAGGTATGGACAGACTTGGTGGTGTCAGTGACTGAGTTGTGTGGCTTTGGGATGGGCCCAGCCTCCTCACTTTCCTGTGAACCTCACTATTCCCACTTTCTGTGCTCCCCATGGCTCCAAACTGTCAAGGTCAAAGACAGGGGCCATTTTTCCTTCACATGCCTGACTGGTGCAGAACCCTCCCTTCACACAGCCACTCTTGACCTGTTTAGGCCTGAGAAACACTGCTGGCCTCACTTTGATGACTCCCTGAGACCCCACCCCACCACAAAGGTATATGAGGAAGCCCAGTGGATGGCAGCTAGACTTGGTACACCCTGAACATTTGGTGAGTGGCTATAGACCCAGCACTGGCACTGAGTTTTAACCTGTATTAATCTGGTGAACACCACTTGTCTCTGTCTCCTGAGTTACTGAAAACTGACCTTGTGCAACTTGAACACCACCAGAGGCTCTTTCAGTGGCTGAACCTAACAGGCAGTTGGCAGGCAGAGGCAGATCTTGCGATGCCTTAGGATTTTAAGCATCACTGCCCTGAACCTGGTAGTGGTAAAAACCAGCCTTGGTGCACACTCAGGCCCAGCAGAAGCACCCACAAATTAGGGATTGCTTTGTACCTCCAAACACATTGCCTGGGGCGTGTCATGGGCAGCAGGTGACATTGATTCACATCAGAGTCCCTCCAAGAGGCCCCAAACCAACATATCAAGTGGCCAGCTTCAAACAACAGCAGTGTAAGATACCACTTTAAAACCGGTGAGAATGGCTATCATAAACAAAGTGCAATATTCAGTGAGCTTCACAGGCAGCATATCCAAAGGGAGACCTCAGCAGTTGCCAGATCCCGCTGAGGTGAATTCTCCTTGATGTGGTCAGCACCTGGACAGCAGCTCATGCCCTGTGGTCAGGGTTGATCCTCACAGTCAGCCAGCTTCTTCGTCGAACTCATGGATGAATGGGCCAATATCAACTAATTGATTACTACAGGAGGGCACACATAACTCATACAAAGGACATTGCTGGTGCCCCCAGCTTTGGTGATCAAGGAGACTGCACCACGGGGTTCCCCATGACACCTGCTACATAAGATCACCCTGCGAAGACTGGGAGTCATAGGAGGTCTACCTAATATGCAGAAACTAACACAGAGAGAGGGAGTCCAAATGGGGAGAAAAAGAAATAGGCACAAATGAAAAAACAGGGGAAATCTCCAGAAAAAGAGCTAAATGAAATGGAAGCAAGGGATTTATTTATCTGATGTAGAGTTCAGTAATTTTAAATTTTGGTTTTAGAGAGATGGGAAGGGAGAGAAACATCGATGTGAGGGAGAAATATCCATCAGTTACCTCTTGCACGCATCCTGACTGGACCTGGACTGCACCCGAGGCAAGTGCCCTGACTGGAATCACACTGGCTTTGCAGAACAATGCCCAACCAACTGCGCCATGCTAGTCACGGCCAACTGGGCTTTTATTCCATCAGTTAATTGTCAACAATGATCCTAGTGTAACTGAGTTCAATAAACACTTCATTTTTAACATATGAAATAAAGTGCTTGTCAATTAATTAGTCAACCAAGCAAACAAACACAGTGATCCCTCAGCTCTGGGATAAGTAGGTTAGGCTCTCAGGTGACCTCAGGTGGAAGTATTCAGCTCCCAGTCTCTCTGACCCTTTCCTTCAGTACCTACTGGGCTCAGAGACTCACCTGGATGAGGCTCTGAGAAGAAGGTCTCTGGGTGAAAGTCTGAATTGCTCTGTGGATGGCTGATGATGGAGTCTGGAGCTCTGTCTCCAGACAAGACAGCAGGAAGGAGTAAAGCAGTGGTCTCTGAGCCAAGCTGAGGTCTCCAAATGCAAAAATCATTACTCCCCATTCAACTAGCTCAAGGTTGAACAAATTCAGGAACTGTGGCAGAAGAGGCACATACAGCTTTGTATATTTGCTGTATCCGCTCTCTGTGTCTAATTATTAGACACATTCCCCATGGTTGCTCCAAGTATTGAATGCATTTTCCCCTTGAGATCTTGTCTAGACAGAATGGAAACTTCCCTGCTGATTCATAGTTCCCAAGAGAGCAGTTTAGAAGTCAGGTGCATCCAACTTTTATTATTCCTCCATGAACTCTCCTGGCTTCCAGAGTTGAACATTGAAACTTTTCACAGCCCTGAGTTAAAGTCTCCAAATCTCAGACTGAGAACTTGTCTTGTTTTGTTTCCTTGGGTCTTGGAAGCATTGATTTGGAGGGGACAGCCTCTGATGTCTCTGGAAAATTCGATTCTCTTTTCTACTATGAAGAGAGCAGCATTCCCTTGCTATAAAACCATGGGTACCATAATCCTTGGCTTCATAATGCTTTTGATAAATCAATTAGGAATTTTATGCTTTTAACACAAGTTCGGAGCTGTCATTTTCCTTCACCTCTAAAACATTTAATAATTATATGAGATACCACTTTAAAACCGGTGAGAATGGCTATCATAAACAAAGAAATAAACAACAAATGTTGAAGAGGGTGTGGGGAAAAGGGGACTCTAGTTCACTGTTGGTGGGATTGCAGACTGGTACAACCATTATGGAAAACAGTATGGAATTTTCTCTGAAAACTAAAATTGGACCTCTCTATTGACCCAGCAATTCCACTGCTGGAATTGTATCCTAAGAATCCTAAAACAGCAATCCCAAAGAACATATGCACCCCAATGTTCATAGCAGCACAATTTACAATAGCCAAGAGTTGGAAACAACCTAGGTGCCCTTCAGTAAATGAATGGATCAAAAAACTATGGTACATATACACAATGGAATTCTATGCAGCAGAAAGAAAGAAGGAGCTCCTACCTTTTGCAACAGCATGGATGAAACTGGAAAGCATTATGCTGAGTGAAATAAGTCAGGTGTTGAGGACAAATACCATATGATCTCACCTCTAACAGGAAGCTAAACAACAAAACAAACAAGCAAGCAAAATATAACCAAAGACACTGAAATAGAGAACAGGGGGACAGTGACCAGAGGGGAGAGGGGAGGGAATTTCAGGGGAAATATGGGAGGGATTTAGAGGAGCAAATATAAAGGATACATGGATAACAACTAAGAAGGGTGGAAATGGGAGGGAGGGGGGAGTACGGGGGGGTGGTGGGATGGGATGGGAGTAATAGACAGAAAACTGTACTTGAAAGATAATTAAATAAATAAAAATTTAATAATTATAAGAGGTATATTTAGATGTTGTAATGTGCCATAGACTGAGCTTAAATTCTTATGTGAATCATCTTACCTATTTTTGTAAAAGCCCATGCTATGATAACCATGTAATTAGAAACCTCATTCTACATTTGCAGAAATGTGACTGTTTAAATTTTTTTTTTTACTTATTTATGTTTTAGNGGATGGGATGGGAGTAATAGACAGAAAACTGTACTTGAAAAATAATTAAATAAATAAAAATTTAATAATTATAAGAGGTATATTTAGATGTTGTAATGTGCCATAGACTGAGCTTAAATTCTTATGCGAATCATCTTACCTATTTTTGTAAAAGCCCATGCTATGATAACCATGTAATTAGAAACCTCATTCTACATTTGCAGAAATGTGACTGTTTAAATTTTTTTTTTTACTTATTTATGTTTTAGAGAGAGGAGAAGGGAGGGAGAAAGAGAAGAGAATCATCCATGTATGGTGGCCACTGGTCCATCCCCTACTGGGGACCTGGCCCCCAACTCAGGCATGTGCCCTGACTGGGAATGGAACCAGTGACCCTTTAGTTTGCGAACCATGCCCAGCCCACCGAACCACACCAGCCAGAGTAGAAATGTGACTCTTAAGGCTTATGTGATTGACCTCAAATTATGAACTGAGTAACAGATGTGCTTTGATGAGAATGCAAGAAAATATTTCTAGTTCTCATGCTCTGGGCCAGTAGCTCTCAATCATAAATGATTTGGCATCCGGAGAAAACTTGCAAATATGTGGAGAAATTTTTGATTGTCATATCTGGGGTAGTGCTGCTGACACCTAGGGGATTAAGGCCAGGAATGTGGTTCAACATCCTACCATGCACACGATGACCCCCACACAAGGAATGACTCAGCAAATACATCAGCAGTGGGGAGGTTGAGAAACACTGTTTTCAACCAGAACTTCTGCAACATTAATGTGCATGTGAGTCACTTGGGGCCCTTTTTCAAATGCAGATTCTGATCAGGCAGGTCTAAGGTGGGCCAGAGATTCTGCATTTATAAGTAGCTCCTAGTTATTGATGTAGTCCATCTTGGTCTGTGAACAATTCTTTGGGTTTTAAAGGCTGCTGTCAGTGTCAGAGTCAGGTGCAGGTATTTTGAGGCCTTCTCCTCCAAGAATCCTCCCACCCACCTCAGGTCTGACCTTAGTGGGTCAAATGTTCAGCTTCCATGTACACAAGTTTCCAGGTGTTTTTGAATATTTCTCTCTTGACAGAGAATGAACTTCTTTTCTGAAGCCTTTGTTCACTTATAAACTAGAACAATTCCATCTAAGGCACAGATGGCAAACACAAGGCCCAAGGGCTGAATCTGGCCCTCCACCTTGTTTTATCCAGCCCGGCACTTTCTTACCACCTGGTGGCAGTGCCGAGTTCTCACTTAACACTTAAGGAATAGTGGCATTTATACAGTTCTAAAATTACATTCAGCCCTTTGAAGGCAACCATGAGGCTGATGCGGCCCCTGGTGAAAATGAGTTTGACACCCCTGATGTAAGGGTTTGGTGTGAGTAGTAATTTTCTAGAGCTCATGGGAACTTACCTGGCACAGAGCAGATGCTCAGTCTACAGCAGCTATTGTGACTATGTCCCAGTTCTGCATTTACTAAGCTCATTGTGACACCAGAGTATCTATAGGGACAGGAAGTGAGTCCAGGATGACTCTACTTCTGGGAGAGAGAAACTTGTGATCTTCCTCGGCTCTCTCAAGGGCTTAAGAAAAGTTATGATTTCATGGATCATTTACTTTTTTTGTTAGGGTGGGAGAGAGGTGCTTTCCACGTTTCTATATTGTAAGCCAAAACTTGAAATCACCACTTTCTATAAGGGATTTAGAAGAAGAGGAAAAAAAGAGACAGAAGAAGAGAATATGAGGATTTCATTTGTATCTAGTGGAAGGTATAGTGCAAGTTAGTCTGCACATCCAAATCTACTTGATTCTAGAATTTTGAGAAGAAGACTGAGTTCAGAAAGAAAGGTGTATGCCTATAAATATTTGGAGCGTTATTCTTATGGTTTTCCATTCAAATCAGTGGAAACTAAAACACAGTTGCCACAGTTACATTAAAAAATATCTTTCAGGTCTTAGACTCTGTGCTTATTATGGAGTTTTTAATTTCCATGTACAGGTCATCTGGAGATACAAGCTTGGATAAACCTGTACCCTGCAGTGTCCATCCAGCTGGTAGTTAAAATTAATTATAGTAAGAATTACACAGGAACTTCTGGCCAAGACGGAGGTGTCGATAAACACACTGTGCCTCCTCGCACAACCAAAAGAAGGACAACAACAATTTAATAAACAAAAAACCTGCCCTGGCTGGTGAGGCTCAGTGGATTGGGCGTGGGCCTACTGACCAAATGGTTGCCAGTTTGATTCCCGGTCGGGGCGCATGCCTGGGTTATGGTCCAGATTCCCAGTGGGGGATGCATGAGAGGCAACCACACATTGATGTTTCTTTCTCTCCCTTCTCTTTTCTCTAAAAATAAATAAATAAAATCTTAAAAAAAAACAAAAGGCAACCAGAAGCAATAGAAAACTGAACTGTATGAAAGTCCAACAACCAAGGTGTTAAAGAAGACACATTCATTCAGACCAGTAGGAGGGCCAAAGACAGACAGCTGGGGAGAGAAGACTCATGGCAAGGCAGTGACTGGAAGACTGGGGCAGTCAAGGTGGCAGCTGGTGGACCCAGTGAGGCAGTGGACTGTGGAGCAGGGTGAGCAAGGCTGCAGCTGGTCAGCAAAGCAGCAGAGGCGTACCCAGAGAGGCAGAGGCTGGTGGAGCGGGTGGTCTCACATTTGCATGCAGATAAACTGGGAGAAATAACTGGGGAGCTGGACAGACTGGGCAACCCAGGGCCCCAGCACAGGGAAATAAAGCCTCAAAATACTGATTGAAAACACCTGTAGGGGTTAAGGCAGTGGGAGAAACTCCCATCCTCACAGAAAAGTATGTTGGAGAAACTTACAGAGTCCTAGAATGCACACAAACCCACCCACCCAGGAATTAGCACCAGAAGGGCCCACTTTTCTTGTGGGAAGTGGGGAAAGTGACTGAAATCTGGCAGAGAATGGAGCAAGCGCTATTGTTCCCTCTTGGACCCCTCCCCCATGTACAGTGTCACAACACAGCAATGTGGGTTGCCCTTCCCTGGTGAATTACTAAGGCTCCACCCCTCACTACATAACAGGCGTGGCAAGATAAAAAAAAAATGACCCAAATGAAAAAACAGATCAAAGCTCCAGAAAAAATACAACTAAGTGATGAAGAGATAGCCAATGTGTCAGATGCACAGTTCAAAACACTGGTAATCAGGATGCTCACAGAATTCTTTGAATTTGGTTGCAAATTAGATGAAAAAAACAAAGATTATACTAAGTGAAGTGAGGGAAAATGCACAGGGAACCAATAGTGATGGAAACAAAACTGGGAATCAAATCAATGGTGTGGTCCAGAAGGAAGAAAGAAGCAAACAAATGGGGAAAAAATGAAGAAACAAGAATTCAAAAAAATGAGGAGAGGCTTAGGAACCTCCAGGACATCTTTCAATATTCCAACATCCTAATTATTGGGGTACTGGAAGGGGAAGAGGAAGAGCAACAAGTGGAAAACTTATGTGAACAAATAATAAGAAAAAATTCCCCAATCTGGCAAAGGAAATAGACTCCCAGGAAGTCCAAGAAGCTCAGAGAGTCCCAAAGAAGTTGGACTTAAGGAACACACGAAAGCACATCATAATTACATTACCCAAGATTCAAATGAAAGAGAGAATGCTAGAAGCAGCAAGAGATAGGGGGACAGTCACCTAGAAAAAAGTTCCCATCAGACTGTCACCTGATTTCTCAAAAGACACCTTGCAGGCAAGAAGGGGCTAGAAAGAAGTATTCCAAGTCACCCCAGACCTGCCCATCAAAATATACATCTGAACAAGACCCCAAATTCATATACCCATTGATGCTGGTGAGATTCTGGTCCTGAATAGTATTTCTCATCACTGCACTATTGACACATCTGCTGGATACCTCTTTGAGGTGGGGCAGTTCATGCATTGTAAGACATTGAGAGGCAGCACTGCCCTCAACCTATTAGGTGCCTGTAGCACTTCCCTAGTTGCTGACAACAATTTCTCCAGATATTGTTTATTGTTCTTTGGTGGCAAAATCATTTCAGTTGAGACCCACTGGCCTGGACTAGAAGCATCTTGAGGGAGTTCCAAACAAGGTCAATCTCTTTCTCAGTTCATAACTTAGGGGAGATGCTACACTCTCTGAGCCTCATTTCTGCAAATGTAGAATGGGTTCCATAATATTACCAACCGAACAGAACGGACATATGTAAAAATGAAATAAGATAATCCACATAAGATTCTGAGCTCAGTCCACAGTGCATAAAAAGATCTAAACATATCTTATAATTAGACATTTTTTAATAGAAAGAGTAAATGATATCTCTAAATTAGAGTTATAAGCATGTATCTCCTAACTGATTTGTCCGAAGTCAGATAAAGTCAAGAATTATGGTACCGTTTGTTTTGTGGCAAAGGAACGCATCTCTCTCTCCTGTTGAAGAGAGGTTAGCAATTTTCTGAAGATATCAGGAACTGTTCCCACCACTAGTCAGTACTGTGGAAGTCCAAGTCAAGACAGACTCCTCAGTGGTAGATATGGAGAAAATATTAACTTAAGGTTAGGATAAGGTTGAAGGAGATTAGACCTCTGGGAGGCAGCTGAGTTCATAGAGAAGGAATAAGAAAAGCTGGATTCACCTGACCTCTAATATGGTCTACAGGGAACAGTGAATCAGCAGGAAATTTTCCTTTCTTTCCAGACCAGGGTCCCATGGGGAAATAATGTGCTCAGAGGTGGGGGTAACAATGAAAACAGTGCCTAATGAGCAGATAAAGGGAGCTGAAAATATCTTCTTGGTTGCAGACCCTTAGGGTGTGCACCTTCAACTGGACAGAACATGATTGTTGCTTTGGGATTTCTAAGTCTGGCTGGGGACCAACACTTCACTCTTTCCTTCTGTCTTCTCTGGGGTCAGAGCTTCGGTCTCCATCATCAATGATCCAGGCAGGAATTCAGACTTCCACACAAAGAATTTCCACTCTGAGACCCCATCCAGGTGAGTCTGAAAGCCCAGTAGCTACTTCAGGAAAGATTTCGAGAGATTGGAACCTGAGAACTTGTACTTAAAGCACCCGAGAGCCAAACCAGCCTAACTCACAGCTGAGAGATTGCCATCTTTGTGTGCTACAGGAATTAATTTTTAACTAATTACTTTAATATGTTACAAAGAGAAGTGTCTGTTGGACTCAGCAATACAAGAGTAATTGTTGACAATCAAGAGATAAGAGTGGCAGTGCAGTTGGATGAGATGGAGGAAGAAAGTGGAGGCATAAAACGTTTTAATAAAATTAGAACATATTAGAGGAATTTTGCAGTTAAAGGCAGTGGGAAAATAGAGTAACAGAGGCATTTTTTCATCCTTATAAGATAGGTTGTATTTGAGCCTGTTTTGTGTTTATTAGAAAGGTCCAGACCTCTGGACGTAGATATTACCTAGGAATAGCGAGTCCTGAGACATAGCTTTCAGAGTACCATCGTTCACATTGGGGATCCACATGAAAAATTGCATTTAATATGTGAATTAGCATTACTTTACAATATTTTATTACCAAGAGGTGGGGAATCAATGGAAATATTTGTGAGATAGGAGAAAAAATTAGCAAAATCTCATCACCAGTGATAACCATTAGTTTGGGAACAGGGGGGAACTGTGTAAAACTTTTAAGAGAGAATATTAATATGTAATGATTAATTTAGAATCATTTTGTTGTCTAAGTTCAAGCAGCTAACATGTGGTTGGTAGATCAAGAATCAAAACTGAGATTCAGTTTTCTTAATCAAGAAGTGTTACATCTAAAATCATTTAGAAGTCTCACCAATTATCTTTTTAGTATCCTCATATTGTACATTATATATTTTCTGTTGTAAATTGTGTGTTTATTCCCTTAGCTTATTGGTCTAGGGGATGTTCAATCAGGAACATGTCTTGACACCATAAAGATAGTGCTCTTTTCTCTTTTGGGTAAATTGTTTTTTGATCAGTTATTCTGGGCACCATGGGGATAAAACTGCGGTTGGAATGTGGCCAGAACCAGGGAGCTTTGTCCTCATGTCAGTTGCTCAGGGGCCCTCTGAGCTCTTGGATCTTGTTTTTCTCCATGCCTATTTTTTCCTCTCTCACTTTTCCCCAAATGCCTCTTAAATTTTTTAATACAGGGCACAAAAATTATCTCATTAAAATGGATTCTATGTTTACATGTTCTCAGGAGGCTTACCAGCTTGTTGGGAAATATTCCTACATTCTTTATAATAAAGATAATTTGATGTTAAAAACTTGCTCACCTATATCATTCCCTTTCCAATTATTGTGGTTGTAAGTGAGGAGAGCAGGGAGTCATGGGGCCCCAGGAGGCCACAGTGTGCTGTGTGTTGCATGTGTTGCATATGCACACACACACATATTTTGCGGCGTGCAAGTGTTAGATAACACTGTGGGCAGTGTTACCTAAGCTCATGTTCTCCAAAATGTGGCCCTTTAAAAATAGACACTAGCCCTGGCTGGTGTAGCTCAGTGGATTGAGTGAAGGCCTGTGAAGCAAAAGGTCACCAGTTCAATTTCCAGTCAGGGCACATGCCTGTGTTGCAGGCCAGGTCCCCAGTGGGGGACACATGAGAGGCAAGCACACATTGATGTTTCTCTTCCATTCTTTCTCCTTCCTGTCCCCTCTCTCTAAAAATAAATAAAAAACATATTTTTAAAAACAGACACTATAATCTTAACCAAAAGATGGAAATAAAGAAAACAACAATTCTCTTCATGGGAATCCTTTGAAATAAAATGTAAAACAAAAAAGAGCAAAATGTAGGAGAGGGACTACCTATGTCTTGATTGCAGCAGAAGCAGCAGCAGCAGCAGCAGCGGGGCCACCTTGTTCCTCCACATCCTCTGACAACATCCCTCATCACTCTCTCTCTTGCTCATCCTTTTTCACACTCTGAATTCCCAAGAACCATATGATTTCATTCATACATGGGATATAAAACTGAAGCAACAAATGAGCAAACATGAAAAAAAGAACAAAAACTCAGGCACAGAGACAATGATATGGCAGTTACCAGAGGGAAGAGGGGTGAGGAGATAATTCAGAGTAGAGGGAATCACATACATGATGACAGAAGAATATCTGTCTTTGGGTGGTGGGCTCACATGCAATAAAAAGATAGTGTATCATAGACTCACACATGAAACCTATATACTTTGATTTATTTTTAAATTAAATTTATTGGGATAACATTAGTTAATATAATTTTATTGTGGTTATCTATGTAACCGCAATAAAGTTAATTTTAAAATGAGCCTTGGGGATTCAAAACAAATGCCACTCTCAGAGTCTTTTCCATGACACTTCTCACAACAGGGCACACATTTCCCTAGACAACTGCATGACTCCCATTCTGTCTTTCTCCAGGGCTCTGTTCAAATGTCACCTGGTTTGCAGGGCTTCCTGAACTCTCTGTAAAATACAATACCCCATACACTCCAGTTTTTAAGAGATTTTATTTATTTATTTTTAGAGAGAGGGGAAGGGAGGGAGAAAGAGAGGGAGAAAAACATCAATGTGTGGTTGATTCTGGTGCACCCTCTACTGGAGACCTGGCCTGCAACCCAGGTGTGTGCCCTGACTGGGAATTGAACCAGCAACCCTTTGCTTTGCAGGCTGGCACTAATCCATGGAGCCAAATCAATCACAGCCCCATCCACTCTATTTTATACCTGATTTCTTTCATAGCATCTATCATCCTCTGACATAATATATATTTTACATTTGCTAATTTATATTCTTTCTCCATCATTGGATTGTAGAAAAACTTTGCTTGACAGCATTGTATACTTTTACCCTAAAAGATGGCCAGTACTCAACACAAATTCCTCAACTGCATGAAAGACTTTTGCATTATGACTACATATTACATGACCCTTTGGGAATAAGACTGAGTGTGGAACAAGAATTCCTAGTCATAAATGTCACATCAGATTCTTAAAAGACTATATGCTCAAGATAAATATAAATGTATAATTTCTTAACTAGAAAACATAAATTGTAGCATTTCACTATGGTAATACCTACATGTGTAAAACTTAATCATTTTATCTTTTTTCCTAGTTGTGAGCACAACCACATGGTACAAGGCAATGATTCACAAATTTCAGAGTTTCTTCTCCTGGGACTATCAGAGGAACCAGAATTGCAACCCATCCTATTTGGGCTGTTCCTCTGCATGTACCTGATCACTGTTTTAGGAAACCTGTTCATCATCCTGGCTGTCAGCTCAGACTCCCACCTCCACACACCCATGTACTTCTTCCTCTCCAACCTGTCCTTGGTAGACATCTGTATCACCTCCACCACCATTCCAAAGATGTTAGTGAACATCCAGACACAGAGCAAAGCCGTCAGCTATGCAGGCTGCATCACCCAGATGTATTTTTTCATACTCTTTGCAGGGTTGGATGTCTTTCTCTTGACAGTGATGGCCTATGACCGATTTGTGGCCATCTGTCACCCCCTGCACTACACAGTCATCATGAACCCTCAGTTGTGTGGACTGCTGGTTCTTATGTCCTGGATCACGTGTATCCTCAATTCCTTGTTAGAAAGCTTAATGGTGTTGCGGCTGTCCTTCTGTCCAGATGTGGAAATCCCCCACTTTTTTTGTGAACTCAAACAGGTTGTCCAACTTGCCTGTTCTGACACCTTTCTTAATGACATGGTTATGTGTCTTTGTTTTGCTCTGCTGGGTGGTGGTTCTTTGGCTGGGATCCTTTATTCTTACTCTAAGATACTGTTCTCCATACATAGAATGTCATCAGTTCAGGGAAAGTATAAAGCATTTTCTACTTGTGCATCTCACCTCTCAGTTGTCTCCTTATTTTTTTGCACAAGTCTAGGAGTGTACTTTAGTTCTGCTCCTACCCACAGCTCACTCTCAAGTGCAACAGCCTCAGTGATGTACAGCGTGGTCACACCCATGCTGAACCCCTTCATCTACAGCCTCAGAAACCAAGACATAAAGGGGGCTCTGAAAAGATTCTTTGGAATGGCAGCTATGAAAAGACCAACTATCCTGGGGCTGAAAAAGTGCCCATGATTGAACATAATGTTGAAAACATCAGAGCCAGAAATTGCTATTCTTTGGTTAGAATGGAAAAAGCACACTTCCTATTTAATGCCTGGAATTTCCTTTTTTTTTTTAAATTTGAAATTCCCTATACAATTAAAAACTCACTTGACTGAGCTTCCTGCTCTGTCTCATATATGGACAGTTTTTAATTTTTAAACTTTCCTACTCTCCCCAAGTTTTCCCCAAAGTTGGATGAGAAATATTTGGACATTTTCATTTATTTTATAAGGTAAATTGGATTTGTTAAAAGTATTTTTCTCTGAAATGATATCTAACTTCCCAAGTAAATTTTCTATAATATTCCTGAGAGCATTGTCATGAGTTATATTACCGACATGGAAAAAACTACACTTGGCAACTAAGGGCACTTATGTAATTTAATCGCAGAAGAAAATTTGAAAACAAAACTGTCACTTTGATTCTGTCATTCTTCCCTACATCATCATCACTATCGTTAGCTGTTCTTCCTGATAATGTCAACTCTAACATGCTATCGAGTTTTATAACTAGTCTGCTAGTGTATTTATTTCAGCCTGATGTCCTCACTGTCCACTATAAGCATTAACAAAAATTGATTATCACACATATATTGCAAGTGGAGTCTACATTGAAAGGCAGATTTGAATAAAGAGATTGACCTAATACAGTCTTAGTGTCAGGGATAACTTCAAAAATGAGGGAGAAAATTTTTAACACATTTGATTACTATGAAAATTTTTCTTTTCTATACTGTACATGCATTCACTGAAGTATGGAAGATTTGTGTCCATGTACAAAGGCCTCCCAAAATTAAAAAAGTTATTATCAATATACAATATGATATTAGTTTCAGGTGCATAATATCATGATTAGACATTTATATGACTTCCCCGATCCTACTTCTGAGTATTTACCTGAATAAATTTAAAAAATCTATTCTAAAAGATATGTTCATCTTTATGTTCACTGCAGCATTGTTTACAATAGCCAGATGTGGAAGCAGCCTATATATCTATCGATAGATGAAAGGATAAAGAGGTGGTACATATTTACAATGAAATATTATCACTAAGCCTTAAAAAGAATGAAATTTTTGACAACATGGGTATTATCATGCTAAGTGAAGTATGTGAGACAGAAAAAGACAAGGGTCATTTTTTTTTCTACTGAGGTGAAGAACTGGTTAGCACGCTTATAGTTTCTTCACCGAATTATCTTCCTGTTTCTGCTTTAAAACCTATGGTGCTGCATATAGATATGTTTCCAATGCTCTGAATGAAATGTCTCCTCTTTTCTAAATTTTGTCATGACCATGAAATGGACAATGAATAACAATATTGAAATGTTCATATATGTGAGTAACATATATGAATAATATATTATATGTGAATGATATCTATTGAATAATATATATTATATATGAATAGTATGTGTA
The DNA here is from genome assembly GCF_014824575.4 of Sturnira hondurensis. NCBI lineage: Eukaryota > Metazoa > Chordata > Mammalia > Chiroptera > Phyllostomidae > Sturnira > Sturnira hondurensis. The sequence goes on along the minus strand of NW_028097681.1, from coordinate 329,712 downwards.
TATTCATATATATATATGAGTGTGTATATATATATATATATATACTCATCATCAAGGGATTACTAGAGTTTGAATTCCTATTCATTCCAGTGATTCAGGTAACAACTTTTGTGAAAAGAGGCATGTCATTTCAGCTTTCCCTGGGTACCTGGAAGTGAACCTCAATGGAGTTACTTTTTTATACAGTTATCTGAAATAAGCTTCCATAACAGAATAATCATGAATGCTATCTCCAAATGTCTGTACAAATGCCTAGAATGGGAAAGAGCATATTATTATATAATAATTGATCTCAGTTGTATTTTCTTTTATTACTGTATCAGTTAGCTATTGCCCCATAACAAGCCATCCTAAAAGCACATGCTTTAATATAACGCCTTTATAATCAAATGGGATTGTATGGTGTGGAGTTTTTCTGATCTCTCTGAGCTCACCTGAGTCTTTATTCAGATGTGAGTCACTACATTGTGTTTCTAAAGCTTTTTCATAATATCTTGTTTATTTGTACTGCATTTATTTCTTCAACCAATATATGATGTTTATGATGTGTGTATTGATCTTATAGTTTATTTAAAATAGTTTATGAAATATGAATTATCTTAATTTAATATCACAGTTTCTATGTTTATATATGAAACCTTGCTTTCTTCTTAGTTATAAGGTATAATTCCCACCACCATCTGGTGTGACTCAGCTACCTGTACTCTTGATCTGTACATGAGTTATACATCACCAGAATTTTTAATTCTAACTGATTTACTGGAGTATATAAACTGCACATATTTTAAATGTATAACTCGCTGAATTAAAGAAGCCATACATAAATTAAGAGTACACTGCATAAGTCCATTTGTATATAACTTGAGATGATGCACAATAAGTTATAACTGCACTTTGTTATTATTAAGACTGTTATCCACCTGGCTTCACTTTTCTTTATTTTATTTTATTTTTTGTTTGACTTCAGAGAAAGGGAAAGGGAAGGAGAAAGAGAGAAACATTGATGTGTGAGAGAAATATGAATCAGTTTCCTTTTACATGTGCCCTGATAGGGAACTGAACTTCTAATCCAGGCGTGTACCCTGACTGGGAATCAAACCCATGACATTTTGGTTTGTGGGGGAATGCCCAACCAACTGAACAACACTAGCCAGAACTTCACTTTTCTTATTTCTGAAGATAATTTTAAAACAGTGCACTGTTTCTGGGATTGCAGACTGGTACAACTGCTATGGAAAACAGTATGGAATATTCTCAGAAAACAAAAAATGAATCTGCCTTTTGACCCAGCAATTCCACTGCTAGGATTATATCCTAAGAACCCTGAAACACCAATCCAAAAGAACTTATGCACCTCATAAGTTCTTAGTTCTGCTGTTCATAGCAGCACAATTTACAATAGCCAAGTGCTGGAAGCAACCTAAGTGCCCATCAGTAAGTGAATGGATCCAAATACTATGGTACATTTACACAATGGAATACTAGACACAGTAAAAAAGAAGGAGCTCCTACCCTTTGCAACAGCATGGATGGAACAGGAGAGCATTATCCTAAGTGAAATAAGCCAGGAGGTGAGGGACAAATACCATATGATCTCACCTTTAACGGGAATGTAAACAAAACAAACAGGCAAGGAAAATATAACCAAAGACATTCAAATTAAGAACAAACTGACAGTAAGCCGAAGGGAGGTGGGAAGTGGTAATGGAGGAAAAAAGTGAAGGGTTTATAGGAATAACTCTAAAGGACACATGGACAAAAAACAAGAGGGGGTGGAAACAGGGGAGGGAGGTGGGGAAGACTGGGGGAAAAGGCAGAAAACTGTACTTGAACAACAATAAAAATAAAAAGTATTTAAAAAAGAAAAAGAAAATGCTTATCATATCAATAAAAAATAAACCTTACTTCAACCAGATGGTGTAAGGAATAAGTAAAATGTTAAATATACTGTGTTGAATCCAAAGAAAACATTCAAGAGTGAGGAGTGTGTGTGTAGTTGTATACATTTTTCTTTTTAAAAATTATTTTAAATTGATTTTACTGTTACAGTTGTCGCATTTTTCTTTCTTCCCTCCTCTCCATCAAGCCCCCCCTCTCCATCAGGCAATTCCTCCACCATTGTTCATGTTCATGGATCATATGTATAAATTCTTTGGCTACTCCATTTTCTATACTGTACTTTACATGCCCATATTCTGTAACTACCTATTTGTACTTCTTAATCCTCTCACCTCTTCACCTATTCTCTAACACCACTAACCCATCTGACAATCATCAAAATGTTTCCTGTATCCATGACTCTGTGTCTGTTTTACTTGTTTGCTTAGTTTGTTTTTTAAATGTAGGTGTTGATAGATATTTATTGCCATTTTATTTTTTCTAGTTTTGATCTTTTTTCCTTCAATAGCTCTCTTTCACAGTTTATGTAATAATGGTTTGGTAATAACAAACTCCTTTATTTTTTTCTTCTCTGTGAAGTTCTTTATCTGTCCTTCAATTACAAATGATAGCTTTGTTGAGTAGAGTAATCCTGGCTATGGGTCCCTGCTTTTTATGACTTTGAATAAATCTTGTCAATCCCTTCTAGCCTGCAAGCTTTCTTTTGAGAAATCAGCTGACAGTATCCATAGGTAACTAATGGCTTTCCTGTTGCTTCTCTTGATATTCTCTCTTTACAGTGACCAGAGGGAAGAGGGGAGGGAATTTCAGGGGAAATAGGGGAGGGATTTAGAGGAGCATATATAAAGAATACATGGACAACAACTGAGAAGGGTGGAGATGGGGGGGAGGGGGGAGCATGGGGAGTGGGATGGGATGGGAGTAATAGACAGAAAACTGTACTTAAAAATAATTAAATAAATTTAAAAAGTTATTAAAAATAAATAAATTTTATACCAAAAAAAAAGATTCTCTCTTTAGCTCTGGCTGGTGTAGCTCAGTGGATTGAGTACAGGCCTGTGAAGCAAAGGGTAGCTGGTGCAATTCCCAGTCAGGACACATGCCTGGGTTACAGGCCAGGTCCCCAGTGGGGGACACATAGGAGGCAATCAAACATTGATATTTCTCTCCCACTTTCTTCTTCCTTTCCCCTCTCTCTAAAAATAAATAAATAAAATATTAAATAAAAAATTCTCTCTTTATCTTTTTTATTTTATTTTATTTTATTCTTGTTCAAGTACAGTTTTCTGTCTTATATTCCCAGCCGTGCCCCTCCAGTGCTCCCCAGCTCCCTCCCATTTCTGCCCCCCACCTTAATTATTCTCCATGTGTCCTTTATACTTGTTCATGTGAGTCCATCCCCCTTTCCCCTGCATAGGAAAGAATGAACAAATGGGATCTTATCAAAATAAAAAGCATCTGCACAGCTAAGAAAACATCAGCAAAATGAAAAGGAAAACATATTTGCCAATGATATCTCAGACAAGGGTTTCATCTCCAAAATATATAAAGAACTCACATGATTCCACCCCAGGATGACAAACAATCCAATCAAAAGAGGGGCAAAAGACTTAAGCAGACACTTCTCCAAGAAGGACATACAGAGGTCCAGAGACAGATGAAAAGATCCTCAACATCAGTAGCCATCAGAGAGATGCAAATTAAAACCACAATGAGATGCCACTTCACACCAGTGAAAACGGCCGTCATGAACAAATCAACAAACAACAAATGTTGGGGAGGTTATGGAGCAAAGGGAAACCTAGTTCATTTTTGGTGATAATGCAGACTGGTGCAGCCACTGTGGAAAACAGTATGGAATTTCATCAGTAACTTTTGGTATTTTAATTATGATGTATCTTGGAGTGAGCCTGTTTGCATCCATCTTGTTTTGGATTCTTTGTGCTTCCTGGACTTACATGTCTATTTCCTTCACCAAACAAGAAAAGTTTTCTTTCATTATTTTTTCAAATAGATTTCCAATCTGTTGCTCTTTCTCTTCTCATTCTGGTGCTTATAATGCAAATGTTGAAATACTTAAAGTTGTCCAACAGGCTGTTTACAATATTTTCTCTTTTTTGATTCTTTTTTTCTTCTTGTTTTTCTGATTGGGTTTTTTTTTTGGTGGGGGGGAGGGCGTGGATTCCTTCTGTTCCAAATAATTGATTTGATTCAACCACTCTACTGCTGTTTCCCTGTAAATTGTTCTTTATTTCAATTAGTGAATCCTTCATTTTTGAATGGATCTTTTTTATGCTTTTAAGGTCCTCACTAAGTTCCTTGAACATCCTTATAACCAGTGTTTTGAACTCTGCATCTGGCAGATTGCTTATCTTCATTTTATTTAGCTCTTTTTCTAGAGTTTTGACCTGTTCTTTCATTTGGGCCATGTTTTTTTTTTTTGTCTCCTCATCTTGGCAGCTTCCCTGTGTTTGTTTCTATGTATTAGGTAGTGTTGCTATGACTACCTGTCTGGGTAGCATGGTCCAATGTACTAGGTGCCATTGAGGGTCCTATTGCTCAGGCTCCCCTATCACCTAAGCAGGGTGTGTAGATGTGCCCTCCATGTGGGCTGAGTACACCCTCTTCTTGTAACTGACCCTTATTTGATGGCAGGTCACTGGGAGGGGATTACCCAGGTTGGTAAGCTGCAAATCTGGCAGTGACCACTGATGAGAAATATCCACCCTGCATGGAGGATCAGTTGTGCAGGAGCAGGGTGGTGGTCTGTAGCTGTCTACTGGGTGTGCAGGCTCTGGGATTTCCCAGGCGGTGCAGGCCAAGGTCAACCCCCACCTGGGTTCTGCCCAGGGCCCACCCTGCACAAGCTATAAAACAGTCTGAGATGGCTGCTACTTGTGCTTGTCTTGAAGATTCCCAGGGGAAGCCTAAATGCGAATCTAGACTGGCTGCTGCTAATGCCAGGCCTGGGGCCACTTAGCAAGAGTTACAGAGTCTGGGGTCTCATTGAGACCAGCAGTTGCTTGTTTGATAGGATTTAGGAGGTTGTGAAGCACGAGGAAAGAACATCCATCTATATATCTATATGGAATAGTCATGATTAACAGTTTGGGTGGGCCCAAAAGTTGGATGGGATGGAGTCTCAGGGGATTCCCAGGACAGGGCAAACAGTGTTAGCCAGGTTGATGGAGTCTCAGATACAGGACCATCCTGCTGGCTCTGTGGCTTTTTGGAGGAGAGAGCTCAGAAAAGGACAATGGCCTCTGCTTGCCTTTCTGTCTGAGAGGAAACTACCCCAGGTCTCACCTTAATGCCAGACACTTCAGTTCCTTCCCTATGCCACTTGTGTCCCTCAAGCTGCTACCTTAGTGCTGGAGCTCAGAGGGAGTGAATGTGAGTAAGTCTGTATGTGGGTTCTTCAAGGGGAACTGCTTTGGACTCCAGAAATTTCTTCTACCAACTAAATTCCTGCTGGTTTTTGCCACCAAAAATTATGGGGACTTGTCTTTCTTGTGCTGGAACCTGGGCTTGGGGATGTGGTGTGGGGCTGGAACTGCTCACTCGTGAGCTACCACTCCTGAATTTTTATCCAGCACATTTGAATGTGAGACCAGCCTGTCCATATCTTCACCCCTTCTACTGGTCTGGATGAATGGGGTTTCCTTAATTTTGTAGTTGTCAAACTTCCACTCAACTTGATTTCTGATGGTTCTGAGTGATGGCTAGTTTCTATTTTACTTGTAACTTTGATGTTGTTTTGAAAGGAAGCAAGCTGCATTTACCTATGCAACCATCTAGACCAGAAGTCATATCCATCTCACAAATAAACGCACTCACACATATGAATGTACATGCACACAGACTCATTTATAATCCCATCTATTATGATGAAAGAAACCTTGAAAGAAATTTGGACAATATAGAAATAAAAAGAAAGGTGTGAATTAATATGAAATAGAAAAAATAAGAAATTTCGACACAAAGATTTAGGGAAATATGTGACTTTAATCTTTTTATTTATTTATTTTAAAAAAATTTTTAATTTTTTAATTTTTATTTAATTCTTATTCAAGTACAGTTTTCTGTTTTATATTCCCTGCCCTTCCCCCCCAGTGCTCCCCACCTCCCTCCCATTTCTGCCCCCCACCTTAACTATTGTCCATGTGTCCTTTATAATTATTCATGTGAGTCCCGACCTTAATCTAAATGAATACCTTTTTTTCACTTTAAAGCTTTCAAGGCTTCAAGGTCAGGACCACATTTACATTTCTGAAATGGGAAATTTTTTGTACGACCTATGGGGCCAAGTCCTCTACATTAGCTGTAATTTGTTTTTATTTAATGTAGGATTTCAGCACAAGATATCTTTGCTCAAAGGAAGATAATTGAATGATTGTGAGGCTTCAACTCAGTGTTCTTGAACAGTATCTTATTGGATCAATGTCTAAATTAGTTTCCCATTCTTGTCTTTACAAATTACTACACTAGTGGCTTAAAACACCCAACTTTATATCTTAGAGTTTTAGTGTTCAGATGCTTTAAATGGGTCTTAAAGGGCTTAGCTCAAAATGTTTGCAGGGCTTGGATTTTTCTGGGTTATCCAGGGGAGAATGTAATGCCTTCCCTTTCCTATTCTAGTTTCCAGGGCCTCCTGCACTCCTTGGCCCATGGCCTGACCTTGAACCTCAATGTCAACAACAAAGCATCTTCAAATGCCTCTCTGACACCAATTCTTCTGCTCCCTTCTACATTTAGAGGACCATTGTGAAGATATTTGACCAACCTGGAAAATCCAAACTAGTGTTCTTATTGTATGACAAATAACCAGTAACTTTACTTCATCTCTTGTCATAGTTACCCTCCTGGGATAGCTAACATATAGCAAGGTTCTCTGAATTAGGTTGTTGACATCTTTTGAGGCTTTTCTTCTGCCTACCACTAAACCTTTCCCAGATTCAAATTATTACCTGTCTCTCTGGAGCTCTAATATATAAGAATCAAACACAAAATTTACCTTCCTCTATGGAATGAGTGGAAAATTTATCTTTAAAAACTACATACACAGAAGATTCCTGGTGGAGAAGACCTAAAATTACCTTCCCCTAACTCTAAGACAGAGACATAGCCAGCTGCTCAAACTGATTCTCAGATCAAGAAGACCTGCAGCTTCAACATCACCTGGGAGTTTGTCAGAAATGCAGTCTCTGGGCCCACTGGGGACCAGAATTTGCATTTGAATTTCAAACTTTGGTGACTTCCAAGGTGTAGTAAGTTGAATGCACAATGAAATGGACAAGTACTGGTCTACAATAGGTGTTTTCACCTTGTCACTGTTGACAATTGGGGCTGGGTAATTCTCTGTGTTGGGTGCTGTCCTGTGCATTGCAGGTGTTTAGCAGCCAACCTTCAGAAATTGCAAACATCCCCAGGGGCAAAAAGTCATCTCTGTTTGGAAACCATTGGCCCAGAATCTCCAAACTGGAAGTGTCCTGACTGGTTACAGTCAAAACTCCATCCCTTCCTTGGTTTATACCTTTGAGCACAACAATAAACCCCTCTGTGCCCCTTTTCTGCATTGGAGAAGGTAGTTCCTCAGTGCACTACCTCATAGAGTGCATTTCTGTGAAACATACATTTGACAATTGTCAAAAAGCTCTTAGCAGGGCTATGGCGCCTGAAATCTAAATGTATCTCTTGTATTTAATAAACATTTTATGATGAGAGACCAAATGGCAGCTCTTAACTTGCGATACCACTACAAAATCTCTAACTGTTTTGGCTGAACAATCTTAAAGCCTAGGAGGATAGTGCCCAAAGTTTTATAGCAAAGTAACAAATATCTTCCCTTTCCTAAAGAGAAAAATTGTAATTTTCTACGGATAACAGGGGTGCATCCCACTGTAAATCAATGCTTTGAGGACCCAAAGACCAGTCAGACAAATTTCTCAGAATAAGACTTTTTGTTTTCAATCACAGTTTACTTTTGATATCTTTCTGCATTGGTTACAGGTATTCAGCACAGTGATCAGACAGTCATAATCTTTACATAGTGTTCTGTTCCCCACCACCACCGTGTCCTGCCTGATATTTCCAGTATCCAACCCGCCTCACACATAGTTATTACAGTATTATGGACTATATTTCATATGCTCTGCTTTACATGCCTGAGACTATTTTGTAATTGCCTATTTGTAATTCTACCTTTCTACATTTTTCTCCCAGTCCCTCAACCCACTTCCCCCCTGGCAAGCAAAGTCCATTCTCTGTGTCTATGAGAGTGTGCCCATTTTGTTTGTTTGTTTATTTTGTTCTTCAGATTCCACATACAAGTAAAATCACATGGTATCTGTCTTTTTCTGACTGGCTTATTTCACTGAGCACAATACCCTTCAGGTCTATCCATTCAGAAACTTTAACACAGAGTTGGGATGAGGGACTTGGAGGTGTAGGCAGACATCAGGAAGCAGGGCAGTTAATGGAGAAGGACTCATCAAAACNTAATTGCCTATTTGTAATTCTACCTCTCTACATTTTTCTCCCAGTCCCTCAACCCACTTCCCCCCTGGCAAGCAAAGTCCATTCTCTGTGTCTATGAGAGTGTGCCCATTTTGTTTGCTTGTTTATTTTGTTCTTCAGATTCCACATACAAGTAAAATCACATGGTATCTGTCTTTTTCTGACTGGCTTATTTCACTGAGCACAATACCCTTCAGGTCTATCCATTCAGAAACTTTAACACAGAGTTGGGATGAGGGACTTGGAGGTGTAGGCAGACATCAGGAAGCAGGGCAGTTAATGGAGAAGGACTCATCAAAACTGTACACAATAAGATGGCTTATTACGTAGTCTCCTAGGGACAGAGGATCAGCAGGGAAACTCTCCATTTTGTCTAGACGAGTGTCCCCAAGGGGAATTCTGTGCTTAGATGTCCAAGTGTGGAGAAGCAAATGTGCCTAATGAGCAGACCTGGAGAGCTGTATGTAGAGCTTGTACTGCAGCATATCAGCATGTACAACCTTTGGATGGAAAAAGGTGGCTGTTTCCCTTGGAGTCCTGAATCTGGCAGGGAGACCAATGCTTGATCACTCCTTGCTGTCTTGTCTGGGACAGAGTTTCAGTCTCCATCATCAACCACCCAGGGCCTTGGGGTCTCAGGGACGCGAGTAAGGATGGAGGTGGCCAGACCGGCTGCAGCCATTAGCTGGCGCGTAAAGACCTTGGAGCCTTGGCTGCCTCAGCGGTCAGGGCCCAGGGGCTTCTGCCTGCGCCCAGTGACAGGGGTGTCTGACACAGAGGACTCATTGGGACCCCGGCACCTGTGAGTAAAGACAAAAGCGGCAGTGGCAGGACCGGCTGCCCTGGGCCAGCCCAAAACGCCTCAGAGCCGCCACTGCCGCTGTGTTAGGGGTGTAGAGGCTTCCGTCTGTGGCCAGTGCCACGGAGGACTTGTAGGGAGCCCAGCACCCAGTGGAGCATTGGGCCAGCTGCGGGGTCCCTGGAAGAGCTGGCTCCTTCCCTCACTATCTAGGCGGGGCTGGGTGGCAGAGACCTGTCTGCCTAGGTGTGCAGGGAGGGTGGCAAGGACAGGGGGCCCTGTTCAGTTGCGATCTCTGTGGTTGCCAGCCCACTAGCCTGCCAGCCCAGGAAATTTGAGAGAAGGATTGTCCTAACCAGTCAGGTTGGGGATTGGGCTGGGCTGAGAGGCACGCTTTCTGGAGAAGTTTTTACTGGAAAGTGGACTGAGGTGTTCTGTGAAGGCAGCTTGACTTGCTTCTCACCCAGCCACAGGACAGTACGAGATTCCGTGGGACCAAGGCAGCCTGTCAGGTGGGCGGGCGCCCGCACCCCAGTCTGGTAGCCTGGCTGGTGGGCGGGTGTGCGCCTGGGCCTACAACCCAGCCCACAGAGGGGTCCCACCGAAACCAGAAAAACCAGGTTGGACAGTTTGAAACCAACAAGGAAAGAGTTTTTGTTGTTGTTTTTTGTTTGTTTGTTTGTTTTTGTTTTTGTTTTACTTTTATTTTTAAACTTTTTTTCAGTAATCGTATATATTTTTTAATTTTATTGTTGCTGTATCTTTCAGTACTCTGTTCCTCTCCTTTCTTTTTTCCTGTTTTAGTCCCTCTTCATTTCACCCCAAACTTATTGCTTTTTCCTCACTTCTCTTGCCCTTTTTTTTGTGTGTTTGTTTGTTTGTTTGTTGCTTTCTATAGCACTGTAAATACTTCACAATGCATCTCTCGGGTCTTACCCCACTTTACAGGTTCCTGAATTCTATTACTGTAGTGATTAACTCTACTTGCTCACACGCTACGTCTATTTACTATTCTTTACTCTCACCT
>NW_028097681.1:263606-313917 GCF_014824575.4 Sturnira hondurensis | reverse complement strand
CTCATCTTAGGAAAATTTTCTGTTATTACTCTTTCAAGTAGGTTTTCTATCCCTTGTTCTTCTTCTTCCCCTTCTGGTATTCCTATTATTCGGATATTATTACGTTTCATATTGTCTTGTATTTCTCTTAGACTCTCCTCATTTTTTCTGATTCTCTTTTCCATTACCTCGTCTGTCTGGGAGATTCTTTCCACCTTGTCTTCGAGCTCGCTTATGCGGTCCTCCGCCTCATCAATCCTACTCTTCATACCTTCTACTGTGTTCTTCAATTCAGAAATTGTATTTTTCATTTCCTCTTGGCCTTTGCTGATGGCTTCTATTTCCTTTTTCATGCTGGTATAATTTGTGGAGAGTTCATTGTAGCTCCCCTGTAGTTTCTGGTAGCTTGTTGTAAGCTCTTTGAATATCCTGATAACCAGTGCTTTGAATTCCACATCTGATAGTTGACTTGCCTCTATTTCATCTAACATTCTTTCTGAGGCTTCCTCCTTTTCTTTCATTTGGGGATTGTTTCTTTGTCTTCCCATTGTTTGTGTTGCTCTTCTTGTTGTCCTTGGCTTCTTAAATTGATCTATTCTGGTTCCTTGGGTTCATGGTGTGAATTTCTGTGGTAGGATACCTGTGAAATTCAGTGGGGCAGTATCCTGCAGGTATCTTTGTGTTCTCCACTTCCTCCTACTCCTTTCTTTATTGTGCATCTGTGATCAGTTGGAGGGGGATGCAAAATGGTTTATGATAGCAGAAGATTATTTTATGTTATTTACAGACTCAGTGGGCAGAGAAGAAATAGACAATCTTTAGGCTATGTATAGAGTTAACCGTATTCTTCAACCCAGCTTGCCACTTTTAAGAAAGGATGGACATAAGTTAAGTCTCTTTTTGGGAAGAGGGGGCTTGTGAGTTGTATCTAGAAAGCAGTGTGGTTGTGGGTGCTCAGATTTGAGATAAGGTGAGAGTACAGGTTAGTAACTGAGTGTAGCATGTGAGTAAATAGAGTAATAGAATTCAGGAACCTGTAAGGTGGTCTAAGGTCCGAGAGATATGTTATGAAATATTACTGTTGTATAGAACAGCTCTTATTTTCAATAATATTAGAGCAACACTCACCTGATAGACTCTATGTGATCTGTCTAAATGGGGGTTATAGAGCTTGGGTAGTATGGCAAAGGAAAGCAAGTGAAGTATAGAAAATTAGCAATACACTGTAGAGGAAAGACCAGTGGGAACCATGTCAGTTAGTACAATATAACCAGCCAGGACTAAGAAACCTGTACAGAAAGAAGAGGGATACAAAGATATTCTTAAAATAAAAAAGAAGTAATAATAATGCAAAAATAATAATAATACACCTAAAAGAAGACTAAGCAACACACAAACAAACAATCCAACATAGACACACACATACACACATACACGCACACACACACAAGTCAGGAGAAAAGAGAATAAGTGGAAAATTTGGGAAGAACGGAAGGACTAAAACTGGACAAAAAGAAAAAGAAATGAGGGACAGAGTACTGAAAGATAGAGCTACAATACAGTTTAAAAGATATAAGATTACTTACAAAAGAAGTTGAGAGAGGAAAAAAAGGGTGAAGGGGAACCCCCCCCACACACACACATTTAAAAAAAAAAAAGCACATCCCTTCCTTTGTCGGTTTCAAACTGTCCAAAACCGGTTTTTCTGGTTGCGGAGTCTCTGAGGGCAGGTATGCAGACACGCAGGAGCAGGGTGCCTGATTGGGATGTTGCCTGGGATGGCGCCCACAGCCCTGGGAGGTTGCTTGTTTCCTTCGGTATCTGGCACTGTACTTCTCAGTCCAGTGGTGGGACCCAGGTGTTCCCACCCTTCCCCTGGATGGCTGCTGGGTGGTTGGGCTGTGAGGCATGCTGCAGTCACAGCACACCTCAGTTCACTTTCCAATAGAGACTTCTCCACAAAGCCTGCCTCTCAGCCCAACCCAAACCCAAAATATCAGCAAGGACAGTGTCCTTCTTAAATCCCCTGGGCTGGCGGGCGGGTGGGCTGGTGGACTGGCGGGTTGGCGACCACAGAGTCCGCAGTTGCCACCCTTTATGTTAACTTAAGCCCCCAGGACTCTGCCCAGTATTAACCTGTCTGCCTAGATGGGGAGGGGGGAGTCAGTTCTCTACCATGGAGTCTGTTGCTGGCCCACCAGGTCCCGGGCCTCTGGAGTTCCCTCTGTCACAGGCGCCCTGGCCCTGGATTCAGACCGGGCTTCTGTTTCCCACTGATAGTGCCTGCCCGATTGCACGCCAGTTCTCGTGGGTACTCACGCTCCGCTGGAGGTCGCCTGCCTTGGGCGCGCCGGGGCGCATCCCACAGCCTAGGAGGCCGTGGACGCACAGCCGCTTTTATCCTCACTCACCTTCTGGAGCCCTCGCCGACATGCAGGTGTCTGGTTCTTCTGTCACACTTCCTGGTCTCTTATTTTCATAAATGTTGGGGAATTGTTGGTTGATTAAGCTGTTCTTCCGTAGAACGGCCCGGATTTTCTACCAGATGCGCGGGAGCTGGGTTCCCTCCGTGCTACTCTGTCACCATCTTCCCCCAATCTATTTAGTCTTCTTTACTTGGTTTGTTAAGTTGCAGTGTTTGACTGGTTTCCCTTGTTCTCTCTTTCATGGTGTATTTTTAATTTCCTGTCTTTCACTTCACTTGTGTTCTGTTAGCACACAATTCTAGGTCCTATACTTCCTATTCTTGTTATCCAAATCACATAGATTCTGTAATATGATTGATGCTCCATTATTAGTGTAAATGATTGTTGTTCCATTCTATTGTAAATACTACACAGCACCCCTCCCAGACCTTAGCCCACTTCACTGAACTTTATTCCTGAACTTTATTACTGTTGTGGATAACTCTATTCTCTCCTATGCTACACCTATTTTCCATCCTTTAATCTCACTTTACCTCAGAATCTGACCTCCCACAATCTCACTGCTTCCTATATCCAACTCACAATCCTTCCCAGACACAAGAGTCTTGCCTTCTTTCCACCCTTTCTAAAAAGTGGCTAGTTGGGTGAAATATCACAGTTAACACTATACATATACAAAGGATCTCGTATCTCTTCTCTATGGGATGATACTTTAAATATAATAGAATACACTCCTGCTGTCTTAAACAATTTCACCTTCCCCTCCAACTGATCATAAAAAAAGAGTAGGTGGAAGCTGTGAACACCACAATGCCTGCTGGAAGAGGAAACCCACCAACAACGATACCACAAACAGATAACAACAGAAGAAGGCAAAGGAGGGAGTGAAAGCCACACTAACTCAACCCAGGACCTATCTGGAAATACAACCTAATGGTGGAGAAAATACTCAGAACAAACAACTGAACAAGAGCAAGAGAGAATCCTCAAAACCTTGTACACACAGAAGAACCAGCTTCAACAGAGCTTGTCCATATCTGCACAACAGATTACAAGAGGCGGAAGCCAGACTGACACAGTTAACAAGCTGGAAGGAAGGGTCCACCAAAGACCCAACCACAATCAAAACCCAAAATATACACAGAGCCAACATAAATGACAGCACAAGACTAACAAGCTCAGAAAATCAAAGAGACTGCACCACTGAATCTCAAAGGTATTCTACCATAGAAGTTCACACCATAAATTCAGGGAGCCAGAACAGATCAATTTAAGAAGCAGAGGCTAACAAAAACAGTCTCACAAACAATAGAAGGACAAAGAAACAATCCCCAAATGAAAGAAAAGGAGGATGCCTCGGAAGAAATGCTAAATGAAATAGAGGTAAATCAACTATCAGATATTGAGTTCAAAGCAATGGTTATAAGGAAGCTCAAAGAGCCCACAAAGAATGACCAGAAACCGCAGGGAAAGTACAATGAACCCACTGCAAACTATATCAACATTAAAAAGGAAATAGAAACTATCAACAAGGGTCAAGAAGAAATGAAGAATATAATTTTTTAATTGAAGAACACAGTAGAAATAATCAAAAGAAGGCTTGATGAAGGAGAGGATTGGATCAGCAAGCTGGAGGACAAGGTAGGAAAAAAAAAACCCACCCAGAGTGAGCAAAAAATGAAAAAAGGCTCAGAAAGAATGAAGAGAGGTTAAGGAAAATGCAGGACAGCATAATATGTAACAATATTCATATAATAGGGATACCAGAAGGAGAAGAACAAGAGCAAGTGATAGAAAACCTGTTTGAAAGTGTAATAATGAACAAATTTCCTAATTTGATGAGAAAAAAAGGCACACAAATCCAGGAAACACACAGATTCCCAATCAAGAGGAACCCAAAGAGGCCCACTTAGAGATATATTCTGGTTAAAATAGCAAAATTCCAAGATAAAGAGAGAATCTTAAAGGCAGCAAGGGAAAAACAGGAAGTAACATATAAGAAAGCCCCAATAAGGTTAGCTGCTGACTTCTCAATGGAAACGATTCAAGCCAGAAGGGAATGGCAAGAAATATTCCAAGTAATGAAAATTAGAAGATGGCAACCAAGGCTACTTTGTCCAGTAAGGCTCTCAATTAAAATTGAAGGCCAAATAAGGAGATTCTCAGACACAAAAAACCTCAAAGAATATACCTCCTCCAAACTAGCTTTGTAGGGATGCTAAGGGGTTTGCTTTAAGAAAAGAAAGAAAAACAGCCAAAGAGAGAGGAACACAAGTATAAAAGCATGGCAATGATTAAGTACCTATCAATAATAACCTTAAATATAAATGGATTAAATGTCCAAATCAAAAGACACAGAAGAATGAATAAGAGAACATGACCCACACATATGCTGCTTACAGGAGACCCACCTCAGAACAAAAGACCTACATAGACTGAAAGTGAAGGGCTGGAAACAAGTATTCCAAGCAAACGTACAGAAAAAAACCCCAGGGTAGCAATACTTATATTAGACAAAAGAGACTTCAAAAAAAAAAAAAAGGCCATAGAAAGATACCCAGAAAGTCACTTCATAATAAGCAAGGAAGAAACCCATCAAGAGGACAGAAACATTTTAAATATATATGCACCCAACATAGAAGCACCCAAATACATAAAGAAAATCTTGGGACTTCTGGCGAAGATGGAGGCATAGGTAGACACACTGTGCCTCTTCGCACAACTAAAATAAGGACAACAAAATTTTAGAAAGAAAATAACAACCAGAACTGAGAGAAAATTGAAATGTATGGAAGTCGGACAGCCAAGGAGTTGAAGTAGATATACTTCATTTACACAGTAGATATACACATTCATTTAGACCGGTAGGCAGGGCAGAGAAGAAGTGGGTGGCCCAGCAGAGAAGGGTAGTGTCAAGAAACAGTGACACCAGGTGCACAAGGCACCCTGGGTGCACAAGACAGCAGAAGGCAGACCCTGGGCATGCAGACGGCAGCTGGCAGACCCTGGACACAGGGTGGCAGCAGGCAGACCCAGCAAAGCAGCGATTGTGAAGTAAGGCACTGCACCCTAGGTGGCTGACTGACTGAGCTGTAGTCCCACAGTTGCATGCAAATAATGGGGGAGCGAGACAGACTGTCCAACCCAGAGGGCGAAACAGACTGTGCAACCCAGGGTCCAAGAAAATAAAGCCTTAAAACACAAATTGAAGACAGCAATGGGGGTTGAGGCACAAAAAGAAAACCTCAGGCTCACAGGAAAGTTTGTTGGAGAGACCCGCAGGGTCCTAGAATGCACACAAGCCCACCCACGTGGAAATCAGCACCAGAAGAGCCCAATTTGTTTAGGGGAAGTGGCAGAAGGGACTAAGGTCTAACAAAGAGTGGAGCAAGTTTCATTGTTCCCTCTTGGACCCCCCCCCCCCCCCCCCCATGCAGTGTCACAACCCAGCAGCTGGGTTGCTCTGCCATGGTAAACACCTAAGGCTCTGCCACTCATACGTAATAGGCATGACCAGACCAAAAAAAAATGTGGCTGAAAAGCAAGAACAGATCAAAGCTCCAGAACAATTACAACTAAGGGACTAAGAGATAGCAAACCTATCACATGCACAGTTCAAAACACTAGTGCTCAGGATGCTCACAGAATTGGTTTAATTTGGTCACAGATTAGATGAAAAAAATGAAGGCTACATTAAGTGAAATAAAGGAAAATGCACAGGGAAACAATAGTGATTGAAAGAAAACTGGTACTCAAATTAATGGAGTGGATCAGAAGGAAGAAAGAAACAACCAAACAGAGAAAAATGAAGAAACGATAATTTTAAAAAATGAGGATGGGTTCAGGAATCTCCAGGAAATCTTTAAACATTCCAATACCCAAATTATAAAGGTACTAGAAGGTGAAGAGGAAGAGCAAAAAGTGGAAAACTTATTTTAACAAATAATAAAGGAGAACTTCCCCAATTTGGCAAAGGAAAAACACTTCCATGAAGCATAGGAAGGTCAGAGAGTCCCAAAGAAGGTGGACCCAAGGAGAAACACACCAAGGCACATCATAATTACATTACCCAAGATTAAAATGAAAGAGAGAATTCTAAAAGCAGCAAGAAATAAGAAGACAGTTACCCACAAAGGAGTTCCCATCAGACTGCCAGTGGATTTCTCAAAAGAGACCTTACAGGCAAGAAGGGGCTGGAAAGAAGTATTCCAAGTCATGATGTGCAAGGACCTACATCCAAGATGGCTCTATCCAGCAAAGCTTTCATTTAGAATGGAAGGGCAGATAAAGTGCTTCTCAGATAAGATCAACTTCAAGGAGTTCATAATCACCAAGCCCTTATTATATGAAATGTTAAAGGGACTTACCTAAGAAAAAGAAGATAGAAAATATGAACAGTGAAAGGACAGCAAACTCACAGTTATTAAGAACCACACCTAAAACAAAAGCAGACTAAGCCAACACCTAAAACAGGAGAGGAGCCACAGAAATGGAGATCACATGAAGGGTTAGCAACAGAGTAGTAGGAGGAGGAGAAGGGGGAAGAAGTTACGGGGAATAAGTAGCACAGATGGTGGGGAGAAAATAGACAGGGGGAGGACAAGAGTAGTGTCAGAAATGTAGAAGTTAAAGAACTTATGACACATGGACATGAAATAAAGGGGGAAGTGTGGGTGGGAGGGGGTGTGAAGGGGAGTGAGGGGGAGGAATGAGACAGCCATAATCAATAAAATATGTTTTTTTAAACTCGTGAAATCGTAAGAGTCCTAGAGGAAAACATCAGCAGGAAAATCTCAGACATTCCATGCAGCAACATCTTCACTGATACATACCCTAAAACAAGGGACTTAAAGAAAAAATAAACAAATGGGACTTCATCAAATTAAAAAGCTTCTGCATGGCTAAAGAAAGTGGCATCAAAATAAAAAGAGAACCAACTGTATGAGAAAACATATTTGCCAATGATATCTTAGACAAGGGTTTGATCTCCAAAATATATAAAGAACTCACACAACTCCACTCCAGGAAGACAAAAAACCCAATTAAAAATGGGCAAGAGACTTGAACAGACACTTCTCCAAGGAAGACATACAGAGGACCCAGAAATATATGAAAATATGCTCAGCATCACCAGCCATCAGAGATGAAAATTAAAACTACAATGAGACACCATTTCACACCTGTCAGAATAGCCATCATAAACAAATCAACAAACAAGTATTGTTTGTGGAGAGGATGTGGAGGAAAAAAGTAACCCTACTGCACTGTTGGTGGGAATGCAGACTGGTACAGCCACTGTGGAAAACAGTATGGAATTTCCTCAGAAAACTAAAAATGGAATTGCCTTTTGACCCAAAAATTCCACTGCTGGAATTATATCCAAAGAATTTTGAAACATCAATCCAAAAGAAGCTATGCACCCCAAAGTTCACAGAAACACAATTTACAATAGCTAAGTGCTGGAAGCAACCTAAGTGCCCATCAGTAAGTGAGTGGATCAAAAACTGTCGTACATGTACACAATGAAATACTATGCAGAAGAGAGTAAGAAAGAGCTCCTACCCTTTGAGACAGCATGGATGGAACTAGAGAGCATTATGGTAAGTGAAATAAGCCAGGAGGTGAGGTCAAAATGCCATATGATCTCAGCTTTAATTGGAACATAATCAACAAAAGAAAAAAGCAAGCAAAATATAACCAAAGATTAGAAATTAAGAACAATTTGACAGTAACCAGAGGGGAAAGAAAAGGGCATAATGAGTGGAAGGGTTTTCAGGAACTACCATAAAGGACACATGGGCAAAACCGAGGGGGAGGATGGAAGCAAGGAAAGGGGGTGGGTTTGGCAGCTCTATGTGGGGAGTGGTTGGGGGGAAATGCAGACAACTGTAATTGAACAATAAAATAAGTATTTTTAAAAAGGAAATGGTGTAGCCAAAGAACTTGCACACATGACCCATGGGCATGAACAATGTGGGGGGATTGCCTGAGGAAGTAGAGGGTGCTGGGAGGAGGGGGGAGGGGGAAAATCAGAACAAGTGTAACAACATGATCAATACAATATAAATTTTTTAAAAAAGGTATTTATATCTTTATGGTATTTATAATTATCTGACTGGCTTAGTTCACTTAGCATAATAGACCTTTATATAACAAAAAAAGTGATAACTGATAAATCTAGTACCATCTGACATCATATATGGTCGTTAAAATGTTATTGGTTATATTTCTTATGCTGTACTTTGCATTCTCATGACTATTAAGCCTCTCAATCCATTCAGTGACCATTGCTTATGTACAGCCATTTCGTGGAAAATCCCACCTTCAAATAGANACAACATGATCAATACAATATAAATTTTTTTAAAAAGGTATTTATATCTTTATGGTATTTATAATTATCTGACTGGCTTAGTTCACTTAGCATAATAGACCTTTATATAACATAAAAAGTGATAACTCTGATAAATCCAGTACCATCTGACATCATATATGGTCGTTAAAATGTTATTGGTTATATTTCTTATGCTGTACTTTGCATTCTCATGACTATTAAGCCTCTCAATCCATTCAGTGACCATTGCTTATGTACAGCCATTTCGTGGAAAATCCCACCTTCAAATAGAAGGTAAAAATTAGAGTCCATGTGGAGATATTCTGCCCCACTAGGTTGTACAGAGAATTCCCCATTGTGTAAGTGTAAATGTGCAATTTACACCTTGAAGCCTTTGAGGGTCAAAGATAGGAAAAATAATTCTTATTAAAATGATAGTCCTCCTTTAAATCTTTCTGTCAAAATTTCTACATTCTCTCCAATTATGTGTTCACTCAAATATTCATTCTTTTTATTTTTATTCCCTTCAACTTTCTCTCAAGATTTCTTTAGCATAATAAATAAGAATATATGTGATTCTGTGTGCACGTACATACATGTGTGTGAATGTGCTTATTTGAGGTCAAGTGCACACAGTTGTACACACATACCACCTTAAACTTGAACATTGTCTTTGAACTCAACAGAGTATCTCAATACATTTCATTTACTGTGCAAAATATTTATCTGAATTAGAGTTTATTATCTCATATTACCATCAGAAATGAAGAAACTGATTCAGAGCAATTACATTTTTAGCAATAACATAACAAAGGAGTTAACTCTTGTACACCTTTGCAAAGTACACACAAATGGGGTTGTGTAATATAAATTCTTAATTTTTGTATGGCTCACTTAATTTAACATGTTCTATGTGCTGTATCTTGTATGTAGTTATGCTCCAATGAATTAGTTAGGAATTAAACTTTCTAGAAGAGCATAGCTCAGGGTAACATCTAGAGTACAGGTAGCCCAGTCACCCCCAGAAGTGCTGGGAGAATCTCTTCTAACCAAGAAGAAAGCAAGTGTTATATATCAATAAAGGAATTAAAATAAAGCAATTATCACTTAATAAATTCATTTCCCTGTAAACTAATGACTCACTTGCATTTATAAAGGGAATAAAACTGACATGAATTGGTTCAGCAGAGAAGAGCACTACAGCCACACACAGCATCATGTATGAGTCTTAGGGACAAAATAGAGAGACTGACAGCTGACTACCGACCATGAGGAGATGATCAGAACTCAGAACAACTTACCACCATGCAATCTCATTGGTAATAAATGCATCATATTAAACCATTTGCTTCTAGGATGACATATTCATTGACAGCTAATTGATAACAATAATCATAGGGAACAGAACTGAAGGAAAATATCATAATCAGCCACTTGT
The DNA here is from genome assembly GCF_014824575.4 of Sturnira hondurensis. Lineage (NCBI taxonomy): Eukaryota > Metazoa > Chordata > Mammalia > Chiroptera > Phyllostomidae > Sturnira > Sturnira hondurensis. The sequence continues at coordinate 303,740 of NW_028097681.1, read as the reverse complement.
CATTGTAGGTCTTTGGTCTGATATTTGAAGATGGCATCATGATTGTTCCTACTGAAGTTTATTTCAAGTTACTGTGTTAAAAAGTGACTTCATTTTGATTCCCTTGTAGGTAAGCAAAGAGATTGAAAGAACATGTATGTCTGTGCAACACTTATGACTGAGTCACAGAACTGACAACAATTCAAGCTCTCTAATTACTCATCATTTGGTCATTTATGTATGTATATGACATACCTATAGATCACATAATGGATGAGATTGATATAGTTCTTTCCATACCCCTCAGTGATTATACAATATTTACAGTAGGGGGAAATGCTTCATTTAGAACAAAGAGGGCATCATATTTTTAGGCAGAAATGAAAGTTTTCAGGTGGAGGCAGAAAGACAATTTGGTAGAAAACATAATTAGACCAAGCAATACTTCACCCAACCATAAATTCCTTTACACACAGACACAGATCTTATATATATCAATAAGTAAACACATGGCATAAAATAGTTTACATAGTAAAAAATGTATGACTTAAAATTTTGCTTCTTCACACTTAAGGTCATCTTTGACTCTAAGCACATGTTATGTCAAACTATGTTATAAAATTTGTGTTTCCACGTCAATTAGAATTGGAGACATGATTTGACTGTCAGTTTTGCCTCTGAGTATGGTAGGAATGTGGACACCAAGCTCAATGAGAATCAGGATCCTAATGAGGGAAGACAAGCCAATGGCCTATTACTAAATGCACTATATGTTGAAATCCACATTTTGAGTAAGAGTAGTTATGGTAGTGAGATATGAACAAATGATGTACGAGATGTATTAAACTGTGCTCTTCTATTTTCCTCTCATTTGAAATGATATAAATGACTCTGGTTACCAAGTGCAGTGTAATTCCATAAGAGAAGTACAACTCAAGATGTTTCTTTTTTAAAAACAAAAATTACTCAGTATGATATATTACATTTCAAAAGAAATTGGTCCAAAGAAATCCAAGTAGTCTTCATAAGATAAATGGGAGCATTCAAATATTTCATCCAAGGCTGGAAATCAATTTGGGAGAGGAGAAAAGTAACAAAGAAAAAGCTGATATATATTATAAAGTTGAAAAGTTAACAGTGATTCACTTAAATATTATAGAAAAGTTAAAATCACAGAAACACAAACCTGAGGAAATAAACAGACATAGTACTTTCTACTTTCACAGTCTGATCAGAGTCATAATATCTGGCTCTGTGGCTTTGAGCCCTACAATCATGTGCATTTTCTCTGCCCTGAGACAAATTGTCCTTTTATAGCTGCCACCTTGAATAATCTTCTCAGAGTCCCCTTTATGTCTCTGTTCCTGAGACTGTAGATGAAGGGGTTCAGCATGGGTGTGACCACAGTGTACATCACTGAGGCTGTTGCACTTGAACGTGAGCTGTGGGTACCAGCAAAGCCAAGATACACGCCTAGGCTCGTACCATAAAATAAGGAGACAACTGAGAGGTGAGATGCACAGGTGGAAAATGCTTTATACTTCCCCTGAGCTGATGGGATTGCTCGTATGGAGGACACTATCTTAGAGTAAGAGTAAAGGATTCCAGCCAGAGCACCACCACCTAGCAGCCCAGCTGAAAAATATATCACCACATCATTAAGAAAGGTGTCACTACAGGCAAGTTGCACTATATGTTTGATATCACAAAAAAAGTGGGGAATTTCCAAGTCTGTGAAGAAGGACAATTGCAACACCATCAAACATTGTAGCAAGGAATTCAGGGCACTCATGACCCAGGACACCAGAACCAGGAGTTTACAGAGCTGGGGGGTCATGATGACTGTGTAGTGCAGAGGGTGACAGATGGCCACAAACCGGTCATAGGCCATCACAGTCAGGAGAAAGTTGTCCAATCCTGCAAAGCATAGGAAGAAATACATCTGGGTGATGCAGCCTGCATAGGTGATGGCTTTGTTCTCTGTCTGGATGTTCAGTAGCATCTTTGGGATGGTGGTGGAGGTGAAACAGATGTCTACCAAGGACAGGTTGGAGAGGAAGAAGTACATGGGGGTGTGAAGGTGAGAGTCTGAGCTGACAGCCACTATGATGAGCAGGTTTCCCAACACAGTGATCAGGTACATGGAGAGGAACAGGTCAAATAGGAGGGGCTGCAGTTCTGGTGCCTCTGATAATCCCAAGAGAAAAAATTCTGACATTTGTGTAAGATTCACTGCTTCCATGTGGTGCAGTTGACTACCAGGATATAGAAAGAGTACATGACTAATTTTCACACATGCAAACATTAGTAACCTAGCTTAAGCACTACCATTTATATTTTAGAACCAAGAAATTAATTCCATATTTGGTGTGTGGTCTGGTATTTTGGGGATATCTCTAGTGTGGTTTCTCATTAGAATTTTTTTCTAAGTAAAGACACATTAAAAATTCTTCTGTCTTACTTAATATTTTCAGTATGAAAAGTAAAAGTAAAAAGTCAATAAATTTTATGTGACGCATATCATGGTGACTCAAGCTAATAATACAGTATCATGTATTCAAAATTTGCTGGAGAGGAGAGTTTCAAAGAAACTCTTTCACAAGAAAAAGTTTTTTTTTTCTTTGACAAGAAAAAATCCTTTCACTGTGTATGGTGACTAATGTTAACTACACTTAGTGTGCAGGTCACGTTGTAATATATACAAATATGGAATCATTATGTTGTACATCTGAAACTAATATAATGTTTTATGTCTATTCTAATTTGAAAACATTGCATGCTAATTTGTTGTTATGTGTAAGAGTTTTCAAATAGGTGTTTGTAATTTTCAAAGATATATGATGGTTTTGCTTCCACTTTTTCTCTTTTGCCCAAGAGCTGCAAAACCTTTATATCTGAATTTTTTCATCTGGTCAAAATAACATTTAATAAGTTATTTACTTAAACTAAAAAATTATACTTCAACAAAAAGACAGTTTTGAAAAAGCAATTGAGAGAAAACTGTATCACTGAATGACAGATTGGACCACACAAAATTTATCAACTTTATGCATTCTTTACAAATGCATTTACACATACATAAAAAAAAACTAAGTGGAAACAGACAGATTGTGTAAAAAAACCCCTCCAAGTCTTTGTTAGAAAGAATCCAATCAAAAAACAAACTAAGAGAATATACTCAATAATATTTTGATAAGCTTTCACAGTGACAGGTGAATACTAGGCTTAGTGAAGTGATTACATTGCAATATATATAGATGTTGAATCACTACATTGTACAAATAAAATTAATGTAGTACAGTATACAAACTATACTTAAACAAATAAAGAAAGGAATAAAATACTCTGATAACATTATCTAAAAGCAAGGAACTTTCTGGTGTACAATATAGTGAAAGTTATAATATTGTAGTCCAACTATAACTTAAAATAAATTAATACACACATAAAGCAAAAAACTTGAACTGAGAAATTTTAACAGATTCTAAATGGCTAACAAGTCCACACATTTTCTTACTCAGCCTCACAGGCAATGAAATAATTATAAAGTGAGTCTCATCAGCATATTAATTTTCACCTACCAAATATATGTTTTCTCATTTGAGTAGCCAGAGTGGGAGAAGATGCTGTGAAATGTATTTCTCAGGCACTGCTACTGCAACAGTGTATTTGTGAGCCTTCCTTGGTTCAAATCTTTCTCATCCATAGGGAGATATAATCTAATAGGCCCCATCATAAAATTTGTAACTGCCCTCACATAACACTGTGTGTTCCTCCACAGCTAGAAATCTGTCTGTGACTGTTCATTGAAATTATGCTCTACTTCTACTGGAATGACCACACCTCCAATTCCCTCTCTTAATATTTCTTCAATTAAAACCGCTTAGTTGTCAACAAGGACACCTGCATTTCTGAGTACGATGTTCACTTTCCTTTCCACATCATGAATAAACACTCATTTATTAGTAAAGCCAGCCAGCAACCACGGTGATCACTGGTATCTGAGCTATGTTGGAATGGTTCTCAGGTGATTCCAGGTACAAGTTCTTGGTTTCCAGTCTCTCTGATCCTCTCCTGCCATGTCTGCTGGGCTCTTAGACTCACCTGCATGGGAACTCTGATGAGAAGGTCTCCCTGTGGGAGTCCAAAATCTTCCCTGGGTGGTTGATGATGGAGACCAAAACTCTGTCCCAGACAAGACAGGAAGGAATGGTCAAGCACTGGTCTCCCTGCCAGATTCAGGACTCCAAGAGCAACAACCACCTTTCTCCATTCAAAGGTTGCACATGCTGAGATGCTGCAATACAGGGGCTACTTACAGCTCTCCAGGTCTGCTCATTAGGCACATTTACTTCTTGGCACTCTAACCTCTAAGCACAGAATTCCCCTTGGGGACACTGGTCTGAACAGAATGGAGAGTTTCCCTGCTGATCCTCTGTTCCTAGGAGACTACATAATAAGCCTTCTGTGTACTGTTTATGATTAGTCCTTCTCTATTAACTGCCTTGCTTCCTGATGTCTGTCTACACCTCCCAGCACCTCATCCCAACTCTGTGTTAAGGTTTCTTAATGGATGGACCTGAAGGGTATTGTGCTCAGTGAAATAAGCCAGTCAGAAAAAGACAAATACCATGCGATTTTACTGGTATGTGGAATCTAAAGAACAAAATAAATGAACAAACAAAATAGGCACAGTCTCATAGACACAGAGAGATGACTTGTGCATGCCAGAGGGGAAGTTGGTTGAGGGACTGGGAGAAAAAAGTAAAGAGATTTAGAAGTACAAATTGGCAGTCACAGAATAGTCTCAGGGATGTAAAGCAGAGCATAAGAAACATAGTTTATAATATTGTAATAACTATGTGTGAGGCCAGTTGGGAACTGGAAATACAAGGCAGAACATGGTGGAGGTGGGAAGAAGAACACTATGTAAAGTTTATGATTGTCTGACCACTGTGTTGAATACCTGAAGCCAATGCAGAAAGATACTAACAGTAAACTGTAATTGAAAAACAGAAAATCTTATTCTGAGAAACTTGTCTGGCTGACTTTGGGTCTTCAAAGCATTAATTAAAGTGGGATGAACCCCTGTTATCCCTAAAAAATCACTATTTTCCTCTTTAGGAAAGGGGAGGTATTTGTTACTTTGCTATAAAACCTTGGGCACTATACTCCTAAGCTTTATGATTGTTCAGCCAAAACAATTAGGGATTTTGTAGTGATATCGCAAGTTAAGAGCTGCCATTTGGTCTGTCATCATAAAATGTTTATTAAATACAAGAGATACATTTAGACTTCAGGCACCATAGCCCAGCTTAACACTTTGTAATAACTGTCAAATATATGTTTCACAGAAATGCATTTTATGAGATAGCATATTGAGAAACTACCTTCTCCAATGCAGAAAAAGGGCACAGAGGGATTTGTTGTTGTGCTCAAAGGAATAAACCAAGGAAGGGACAGAGTTTTAATTGCAACCAGTCACGATGCTTCCAGTTTGGAAATTCTGGGTCAATGGTTCCTAAACAGAGATGACTTTTCCCCTGGGGATGTTTGCAATTTCTGACATTTGGCTGTTAAACACCTGCAATGTACAGGACAGCATCCAACACAGAGAATTACCCAGTCCCAAGTGTCAACAATGACAAGGAGAAAACACCTATTGTAGACCAGTACTTGTCCACTTCATTGTGCATACAAGCCACTACACTTTGGAGTTCAAACCCAGATTCCAGTCTCCAATGGACCCACAGACTGCATTTCTGACAAACACCCAGGTGATGTTGAAGCTGCAGGTCTTCTTGTTCTTAGGACCACAGATTGAGTAGCTGGATGACCCTGTCTTGGAGTTAAGAGTGGTTAACTTAGGTCTTCTCCACCAGGAATCTTCTATGTGTGTAATTTTGAAAGACAAATTTTCCACTCATTCCATAGAGAAGGATAAATCTGCATTTGATTCTTTTTAAAAGGATTTTATTTATTTATCTTAGAGGGGAAGGGGAGAGAGAGAGAGAGAGAGAGAGATGTATGGTTGCCTCTTGTGCGTTCCCTGCCAGGAACCGGGAACTGGCCTGCAACCCAGGCATGTGCTCTGACTGGGAATCGAACCTCGATTGTGTGGTTCGCAGGCCCACGCTCAATCCACTGAGCTACACCAGCCAGGGCTGCATTTGATTCTTTTACATTAGAGCTCCAGAAAGACAGGTAATAATTTGTATCTGGGAAAGGCTTAGTGGTAGGCAGAATAAGGGCCTCAAAAGATGTGAACATCCTAATTCAAAGAAATTTGGAATATGTTAGTTCACCTAGCAGGGAAACTCTGATAAGAAATGTAATAAAGTTATTAATAATTTGTCATAAGATAAGGAGACTAGCTTGGATCATACAGGTTGTTTAAATGTCATCACAATGGTCCTCTGAATGTGGAAGAGGGCAGAAGAATTGGTGTCAGAAAGGCATTTGTAGATGCTCTGTTGCTGGCATTAAAGATGGATAAATGTAATAAAATAAAATTATTTTTTAAAATAAAATACAATTTTTGGTCAGTATTTTTATTATCTTTATCAAACTGTTGATTATATTCATCTTGTGCTCAGAACAATCATTCCCGATCCTCTTTTTGTCCCTTTTATATGTGAACACATTCCAAGTTGGTTCTCTTCATTGGATGAAAATGCAATTCATATTTGAGACCTAAACACAAGACTCTGCCTTAGTCCCTAGTGTATTTCAACTTGAGTCTCTATGGTTCTCTAGCTTGGCCAAATAGTTTTGAGTCCTGATGTGTTTGTGTCTCTTAATAACTGTGATACTCAGCTTTGTTTTTCTGTTTGATTTTTATAAAATCTGATTTTCACATATGTACCTTTAATTAATCTGGAATTTATTTTCTATTGTTGTTCAGGTATAGTTGTCTGCATTTCCCCCCTTTTCTCCTCCAACTCCAGCCATTCCCACCTCCCTCCCCTGACCCCACCCCCCCTTGATTTTGTCCATGTATCCTCTATACTTGTTCCTAAAAACCCTCCCACCTTTTCCCCTATTAAATAAAAATTTAAAATATTTATTGTCAACTGTAATTGAAATATAAAACAGAGGAAGAAAAATTGTTTGCAGCAACTAATTTTAAGATTCTCATTTTAAATCTTTTATTTTTCATTTTGAGTTGACATACAATATCACATTAGTTTCTGGTGTACAACATAGTGATTGGGCATTTATATAACTTACAAAGTGATCACCCTTATAAATTGAGTACCATCTGATATCATATATAATTCTTAAAATATTACTGACAATATTTAATATGCTGTACTTTTAAAAAAGATTTTATTTATTTTTCTTTAGAGGTGAAGGGAAGGAGAGAGGAAGAGAATATCAATGTATGGTTGCCTCTTGTACATCCCTGCTGGGAACTGGCCTGCAACCCAGGCATGTGCCCTGACTGGGAATCAAACCACGACCTTTTGGGTCGCAGGCCGTGCTCAATCTACCGAGCTACACCAGCCAGGGCCATATGCTGTACTTAACATGACTATTAAGCCTCTCAATCCATTCAGTGAGCATTGCTTAGGTACAGCCATTTTATGTAGAAATCCCACTTCCAAATAAAAGGTGAAAATTAAAGTCCATGTGGAGATATTCTGCCCTACTGGGTGGTACAGAGAATTCCCCATTGTGTAAGTGTAAATGTGCAATTTACACCTTGAAGCCTTTGAGGATCTAAAATAGGAAAAATAATTTCTTATTATAGTCCTTCTTTAAGTCTTTCTGTCAAAATTTCTACATCCTCTCCATTTCGTGTTCACTCAAATATTCATTCTTTTTATTTTTATTCCCTACAAATTTCTCTGAAGATTTCTTTAGCATAATAAATAAGAATATATGTGATTCTGTGTGCATGTACATATATGTGTGTGAATGTGCTTATTTGAGATCAAGTGCACAAAATTGTACACACATACAGTCTTAAACTTGAACATTGTCTTTGAACTCAACAGAGTATTTCAATACATTTTATTTACTCTGCAAAATATTTATCTGTAATTGGAATTTATTATCTCATATTGCCATCAGAAATGAAGAAACAAGTTCAGGGCAATTACATTTTTTTATTATTTTATTTTATTTTATTTTATTTTTTAATATACTTTTTTTATTTAATTCTTGTTCAAGTACAGGTTTCTGTCTTATATTCCCAACCCTGCCTGCCCTCCGCCCCATGCTCCCCGCCTCCCTCCCCTTTCGCCCCCCACCCTTAGTTATTGTCCATGTATCCTTTATACTTGTTCATGTGAGTCCATTCCCTTTTCCCCTATGATTCTCTCCCCTCTCCCCTCTGGACCCTGACAGCCTGTTCCATATTTGAGTGTCATTGGTCATATTTTGCTTGCTTGTTTGGTTTGTTTAAATTCCTGTTAACGGTGAGATCATATGATATTTGTCTTTCACCACCTGGCTTATTTCGCTCATAATGCTTTCCAGTTCCATCCATGATGTTGCAAAGGGTAGTAGTTCCTTCTTCCTTTCTGCAGCATAGAATTCCATTGTGTAAATGTACCATAGTTTTTTGATCCAGTCATTTACCGATGGGCATCTAGGTTGCTTCCAACTCTTGGCTATCGTGAATTGTTCTGCTATTTTTTAATTTTTTAAAAGATTTTATTTATTTATCTTTAGAGGGGAAGGGAAGGAGATAAGGAGAGAAGTATCAATGCATGGTTGCCTCTTGTGTGTCCCCCTCCTGGGAACTGGCCTGCAACCCAGGCATGTGCCCTGACTGGGAATCGAACGGTGATCATGTGGTTCACAGGCCCGCACTCAATCTACTGAGCTGCGCCAGCCAGGGCTGGGGCAATTACATTTTTAACAATAACATAACAAAGGAGTTAACCCTTGTACACCTTTGCAAAGTATACACAAATGGGGTTGTGTAATATAAATTCTTAATTTTTTTAAAGCTCTTCCTTTGGTAATTGCCTTACTAATCCCTTTTTTAAAAGATTTTATTTATTTATCTTTAGAGGGGAAGGAAAAGAGAGTCAGAGAGACATATCAATGTATGGTTCCCTCTCATGCGCCTCCTGCTGGGAACTGGCTTGCAACCCAGGCATGTGCCCTGATTGGGAATTGAACAGGGATCCTCTGGTTTGCAGGCCCGCGCTCAATCCACTAAGCCACACCAGCCAGGGCTAAATTCTTAATTTTTGTATGGCTCACTTAATTTAACATGTTCTATGTGCTGTACATTGTATGTGATTATGCTCCATGAATTAGTTAGGAATTAAACTTTCTACTACAGCATGGCTAAGGGTCACATATACAGCACAGGTAGCCGAGTCACCCCCAGAAGTGCTGGGAGAATCTCTTCTAACCAAGAAGAAAGCAAGTGTTATATATCAATATAGGAATTAAAAGAAAGCAATTATCACTTAATAAAATCATTTCCCCATAAATTAATGACTCACTTGCATTTATAAAGGGAATAAACTGACAAATTGGTTCAGCAGGGAAGAGTACTACAGCCACACACAGCATCATGGATGAGCCTTAGGGACACAATAGAGAGACTGACAGCTGACTACAGACCCATGAGGAGACAATCAGAATTCATATCAACTTCCCACCACATAATCCCACTGGTAATAAATGCATCATATTAAACTATTTGCTTCTAGGATCATTTGGTATGCAGCGGCAGTCCACTGATAACAATAACAAAAGTGAACAGAAGGGAAGAAATTTATTGTAATCTGTTGCTTGTTATTGTAGACTTTTGTTTTATATTTAAAGACAGCAGTCATAATTATTCTGGTATTGAAGTTTATTACAAATAATTGCATTAAAGAGGGAGTCCATTGAGTGTTCATTGTAGGTAAGCAGAAGTGGTTGAAAGAACATGTGTGTTTGTTCAACACTTACAACTCTGAGTCACAGAACTGGACAGGAATTCAAGCTCTCTGGTGAGTCATTGGCCATTTATGTGCATATATGACATATCTATAGATCACATATATAGTATATACACTGCATGAGATTCATGTAGTTCTTTCCCTACCTCTCCAGTAGTTACACAATATTTATAGTAGGGGAAAATGCTTCATTTAGAACAATAGGGGGAATTATATTTTTAGGCAGCAATGAAAGTTTTCAAGTGGAAGCAGGAAGACAATTTGATAGAAAACATAATTACAACAAGCACTGCTTCACTCCAAGCATAAATTCCTTTACACAGACACAGATCTTATATACATCGATAAGTAATCATACACCATAAAAATAGTTTACCTAGTAATAAATGTATGACTTAAAATTTTGCTTCTTCATACTTAAGGTTTGTGTTTGACTCTCAGAACATATTATGTTAAACTAAGTATTGAAGTTTGTGTTTCCACATTAACTAGAATTGGAAATATGATTTATTGGTCAGTTTTGCCTGTGACTATGGTATAAATGTGGACACCAAGCTCAGTAAGAATCAGGATCCTAATGGGAGAAGACAACTCAGTGGCCTGTTATAAAACACACTATATGTTGAAATCTACATTTTAAATAAGAGTAGTTATGGTAGTGAGATATGAAGAAATGATGTACTAGATGTGTTAAACTGTGGTCTTCTACTTTCCTCTCCTTTGAAATGATATAAATGGTTTGGGTTACCAAGTGCAGTATAATTCCATAGGAGTGGTGCATCTCAAGGTGCTTCTTTTAGTGAAACAAAAGAAAAATTACTCAGCATGCTCTATATCATTTCAAAAGTAATTGTTCTTAACAAATCCATGTAACTTCTGAGGTAAATGGCAATATCCAAATTTTTCATCCAGCGTTGGGGATCAATTTGGGACAGGAGAAAAATGACAAAGAAAAGCTGCTGGAGCCCTGGCTGGTGTAGCTCAGTGGATTGAGTGCGGGCCTGCGAACCACACGATAGCGGTTCGATTCCCAGTCAGGGCACATGCCTGGGTTGCAGGCCAGTTCCCGGCCCCTGGCAGGGGACACACAAGAGGCAACCATACATTGATATTTCTCTCTCTCTCTCTCTCTCTCTCTCTCTCTCTCCTTCCCTTCCACTCTAAGATAAATAAATAAAATCTTTAAAAAAAATTTAAAAAAAAAGAAGTTGGGGAATCTTTAAAAAAAAAAAGAAAAGCTGCTGGAGATCACAGTGTTGGAAAGTTATTAAAGTGGTTCACTTAAATTGTATAGAGAGGTTAAAATTATAGAAAAAGAAACTCAGGGAATAGAGAGTAATTTCTACTTTCATATCCTGATTGAACACTCACAATTTTAATTTTTATGGAATGAAACAATATAATAGACTTAGAAGCTAAGTCAGGTTTTCCCACATCATTAATACCACTTACTATTATTCCATATACAGAACAAAAACTAACTACTTAAAATGATATGTCATTTGAGAAGAAATTATTCTTTAGATATTAATGTTGCCACAGAAGTAAATAAAAACTTCCAAATATTCCTATTCAAGGTTAGAAAAATCTTTGAGAAAAAAAAAAGACAAAGGGAATAACCACCTAGACAATAGACAAAGTAGAAAACTTCATAAAATGGTGACTTAATCTGTATAGGGAAGTTGAAATGAACAAATGAAATTCCAGGACAGAAACAAAAAGAGCAAGTTCAAAATCCACGATCTGATTAAAAAACCATAATTTCTAGTTTTGAGTAGTGGGGCCAACAAAGCAAGTTCACTTTTTCAGACTCAGGGTGATTGTCCCTTTTGTACCTGACATCCCAGAGAATCTTTTGAGAGCTCTCTTGATGTCTCTCTTCTTGAGGCTATAGATGAAGGGGTTCAGCATGGGTGTGACCACAGTGTACATCACTGAGGTTGTTGCGCTTGACTGTGAGCTGTGAGTACCAGTAGAGCTGAGATACACTCATAGCATTGTACCATAAAATAAGGAGATAACTAAAAGGTGAGATGCACAGGTGGAAAATGCTTTATACTTTCCCCGAGCTGATGGAATTGCCTGTATGGAGGACATGATCTTAGAGTAAGAATAAAGGATCCCAGCCAGAGGACCACCACCCAGTAGCACAGTTACAAAATACATCATTGTGTCATTCAAAAAGGTGTCAGAACAGGCAAGTGGGACTACTTATTTACAGCCACAGAAAAAAGGGGGATTTCTAAATCTGTACTAAAAGAAAGTAGCAACACCATTAAGCACTGTAGCTAGGAATCCAATGCACTTATAACCCAGAACACCAGAACCAGCAGTCCACAGATTCAGGGGTTCATGATGACTGTGTAGTACAGGGGAGGACAGATGGCCACAAACGAGTCATAGGCCATCATGGTCAGGACGAAGTCATCCAACCCTGCAAAGAGTATGAGAAAATACATCTGTGTGATGCAGCCTGCATAAGGGATGGCTTTGCTCTCTGTCTGGATGTTCAGCAGCATCTTTGGCATGGTGGTGGAGGTGAAACCGGTGTCAGCAAAGGACAGATTGGAGAGGAAGAAGTGCATGGGAATGTGGAGGTGAAAGTCTGAGCTGATGGATGAACAGGTTTCCCAACACAGTGATCAGGTACATGCAGAGGAACAACCCAAACAGGAGGGGCTGCAGTTTGGTTCCTCTGATAATCTCAGAAGAAATTCTGACACTCTTGTAAGTTTCCCTGGATCCAATGAGGTGGAGCTGACTTTCAAGAAGGTGAAAGAGAACAGGAGTAATTTTCATATAAGCCAGTATTACTTGCATAGCTTTGATTCTACCATTTATATTTAATAATCAAGAAATACATTTCACATTTTGGAATAGATCTGTTCTGTTTTAGGAGTGTTCTGTGTCACCTCAGAGTAGGAATTTTTGTTCTAACTTGCTTTTTCTCCCAATATGTCAAGCATACTAGTTTTAATGAGAAATATATCATGTACTTTGGGAATATAAGTTGAGTACTGAATGTGTTTTCTATACTGTCCAGGCTATGAGTAGAAGGAGCTGAAGAACACAAATCCCTACCAGTAAATACTGGCAGAGAATATGAAACCTGAAAAAAGCAGTGTTCATGCTGCCTGTCACATACCAAACCCAATAAGCAGAGATGGGGATTGAATCTTTATGGGTGCTTTATTCAGATGGCCAGTGATCTGAGAAGACAGCAGTTCATACCCTAATAGACCATCTTAGATATTTTTTCCACACCAGTCTTTTTATAACAGAGAAAAAAGTGCAGTGAGAGGTTTTGAAATTCAGGGAAAATTAGGTTAAAAAACTGCAGTATTCTAGCCCTGGGCAGTTAGCTGTCCCTGAGCAGACAGGCAGATGTCTATCTCTCCCTGGAACACAATGGCTCAGATGTTTCCAGCTGTGCCCCCAGAGGTCTGCTGTCTCTCCAAGGAATGGTGGTCCTTATCTACAGTTCCTGAAACAATAGATTTAACATATGCATTACCTACTAGGCTTATTAACTATACACCATAAACCAAAACTTTCCAACTCTTGAGTCCCCTGTCAAATACAGAAACAAATAAAAGAAATACATTTAACATTACATTTAGTGACAATTCTGTACAGAAAGTGAAAGCAGGTCTAAAGGAGAAAGTGAAAAGGTCATTCTATTTCTCATGGGTTTCTAGGCAAAACCTGCCAACAAGGTAACACTTGAGCACAAGACTCAAGGGAGAAAAGGAGGGAGATCAAGCTTATGTGGGCAAGTGTGTGCCCAGCAGAGGGAATGGCCAGAAGCAAGGCCTTAGGGAGGAGCTGCAGAGGTTTAGTGATTTGCTTAAAGTTAATATCAGAGCATCGATAGACCTTGGTGATAACTTTTCCAGGTTGCTTCTAGTCAGTTGGCCTCAACCACGAATTATTTTGCCCCCAGCAATACCTGAAGGGATACCACTAAACACCTACAATTCACAAACATACACATAATGCACCCTGATTATTATCCCTCCCCGAATGTCCATGTTAAAATGTGACAAAACCTACTTTACACCAGCCTTTTCCAGTTTCAAATTCATAGGAGGTCCCCAGGATTCTAGTTCAAATGCAGAATGATTCAGCAGGTCCTTCAGGCTCAGAGAAGCTGTGTTTCTTACAAGCTCTCAGGTGGTGTTGACACTGCAGGTCCTGGTCTGTGGACTGGTCTGGGAAGAAAGGCTGTGGTTCTGTGTTAGACTCAGTTGCAGTCGTTTTAGATTCTGTGATCAAACACTGTCTCTGCATGAGGTTGTGAAGAAAGAGTTTGTTCACTCATTCCAGTGGCTATGATTAAATCTATGTTTCCTTAATATAAGGGTGCTTGAGTAGCATGGAATAATACACTTATGAAAAACAACTTGTACTAGGCAGGAAAACTTCTACAAGATGTCCACCCTTTATTCCAGTACCTTGGAATAAAATCTGGTTTTCATAGCAAGGGGAGGATGAAGGTAGCAAAGGAAACAGGGCTGCTAATCAGCTGACTTGAAGGTAAAAGATGAGCAGGATCATCCAGGGAGACTAAGGTCAGCTCAGTGCTTTCCTAGATGCAGAGAGGGAGACCAGGAAAAAATAGCCAGCCAGAAAACTGCCGGCTTTGACAAAGGAGGGACGACCTTGAGCCAAGGAATGCAGATGGTCACAACCCAAACTAGAATTAAGAAGACAGGTTCTCCCATGCGCCTCTAGGAGGGATCCAGCCCTGAAGACACCTTGAGATTAGCCAGTGAGACTCATGTCAAGCTCTGACACCTAGAACTGTATGCACGTATGTGTACTTATTACAGAAATGAACACGTGGAAGTGTGGGGGGAAATATATACTATTACTGAATGGACCCCCCTTCTCCCGAGTCCCCCTGTTTTAGATTCACCTTGTCTGCCACAAGACAATTATAGCTCTCAATGCCAGATACTGGTGAAAATGAAAGGAATTATTTATTCAAAATTTATACAAAGTTAAGAGAAATGACTTAGTGTCTTCATTGAGACCCCAAAGTTCCTTAGAATACCCACAAATGCACACAGTTCTTCCTTCTCCCTCTGCCCAGTTCAGGGTAATGTATCTTAGGGAAAAAAATAGAAGTCCTTGACTCAGGTAGCCCTTTGGTTCCCAGCAACCCACACTTTCCTGGCCAGCATCCTGAGGTCCCCAGCACCATCAGCTGTGTCACCACCGCAATCTCCAGATTATCCAAAATCAAGTGACACCTTCTCATGGCCCACCAGCAGGAGTTATTTCACCCCTTTTCTTCCCAGCAAGGCCCTCCTGCTCCCTAAGCCACATGGCAAAAAGAATAACTCCAAAGCCATGTGGTCCTGACTCTCGCCAAAGCCATGAGGTCTCAACCTCGAATGGTTGCCATGCCTGGGTTTAAATTCCAGGGCCAATTATCGTCTATAGTTCCATTTCTGACTCCTCCCACAATCAGCTACTTCCAGCAGCACTCCAGTAGTTTTCCAGCTTTTCTGGGCTTCCATAGTAAGTCTGAGGAGGCATAGGTCCTTGGCTTGGAGCCAGTCATCTCCAAGCTCTCACACAGGTGCTATAACCAGGGGGAGTTGCCTCCCAGTTATGTCATGGGTGGAAGTCACTCCCATCTCCCTGGCTCAAAGCATGCCCACAGCTATTTAACATATCCATGAAACCAGTTTAAAGTTATAGATATGTTAAATGGCCATGCCAGAGGTTAGTTGTAAAACTGTTGCTATGCAAAACAACTCTCAATGGTCCTGCTCCATGTGTCCCATCCCCCAGTTTAGACTTGTGGGGACAAGGACATCTTATATATATTTTCAATATTTCCTGGACACCCTGAGTTCTGGACCCCATTACAAATTCCTATTTGGGGTTCCCTCAGCTGCACCTTGTACCATGTTCACTGTGAATAACTGGTGTGGGAGCACTTGCCAGCATCTCGGCAGTCTAATAGACTCAGTCCTTCAGTGACATGTGATGGAGGGACTGAGCTTAAGCAACTCTATTCATTAGCTTCCCTGGGTAGGCATTTTACTTTGAAAATCCACAGTGAATAGAACAGAAATTTCAAAATATTTGGAGATTTCCACCCAGTTAGCAGGGACAGTGAATCTTCATGGTATGAATTGTGTTTTCAACTAGAATTCCTTGGTGTAATCAAGATTTAAGGTACAGTGTGTGACCTTAATTTTTTCATCACTGAATTGTCAAAAACTATTTTTACACCCTACAGTATATACACTTTGGCTAAAAGTCAGTCAGTCCTCAATTTATATTTCCAAGAACACGACAGAATCTCTTATTCAATGTGTAGAAAAATGACCACTACAGGGAAGGGCTGAGTGTAGGATAGGAATGTCAGCTAACTGTTTTAATACAAAGTTAAAAGGGCACAAACCCCAAAATATATGCAGCCTCACCAANCTCAGCGTGAGAGAAGATACTGCAATGTATGTCTCACCATTTGCAGCAGCAAGATGCTGTCTACCTCCACTGGTCTGGACTTTTGATGAATACAAAATATACTCAAATAAGCCTGTCTAAGATATTACAAACACTTACAAACACTCACTTCACTGCACTGTTCTTCACACCTGAAGCTCCATTTCCTCCCCAAACATCAAAATTTCCCGATGTGTTCTCATTTGCCTGCAACCATTTCTCCTGCATCTCACTCATTGTGCAGCATCATCCCACTAAATTACCAGTCCCATTACCTAATTGTCAGTTATGTCCCTGGAGTGCAGATTCAAACAGATGCATCCTTATTAATATATTAAGTAAATTAAGTATGAATTAATTACTTAACCAAGAATACAAATAGAGATATCTGGTCTTGGGGCTAGGCTGATTAGGGTCCTAGAGACTCAGTAAAAGTTTTCAGGTTCCAGCCTCTGTGACCCTTTCCTGATCTACCTACCAGACACTCATACTCCCCTGGATGGGTTTTCTGAAAGGAAGGTCTCTGTGTGTCAGTCAAATTTGCTCCATGGATGGTGGATGATGCAGACTGAAGCTCTGTCCTACCCACACAAGACAGCAGGGAGGAGTGAAGTGTCAGTTCCTGGGCCAATGTTGGAATCAACAGCAACTACCATGTTCTGTCCACCAACATAGTACAAGCTGAGGCACAGCGTGGGGGAGATATCTCTGCATATCTGCCCATCAGGCACATTTCCCTTGTGTTATCCCTACATCTAAGTGCCTGATTTCCCTCTGAGCCTCTGATAGAAACAGAAGGAAAATTTTTCCTAATGATTCTCTGATCTCAAAAGACCGTGTTAGAAGCCAAGTAAATTTAGATTTTATGACTCCTTGTCTTGGATTTCACCTGCTTCCCAGAGGTCTTACCACCTTCACCTTATCCCAACCCTCAGTCAATATTTTCTGCAAAGTCTGAGACTAAGAATACCTTCAGGACCAGTTGCTTTGATCCTTAAAGCACTGATTTGTGGTGGGACCACAGCAATTGATGTCTGCAGAACATTGCTATCCCCCCTTCAATAAGGGGAGAGCTCTGTTCCTTTGATATGCAGTCCTGGGCACCACATTCTTTTCCTTCCTGACACATTTGTTGAAATGATTAGAGATTTTGTATTTTTTTCACAAATTAAAAACTGTCATTTAGTGCATCATTATAAAATATTTGTTAATTATGAGAGATGTGTTTTGATTGTTTTATGCCATATAATCCGAATACCTTACAGACAGTGTCTGATTTAATTTTTTGAAAAGTCCATTCTAGAAGGTGTTACTATTATGAACTCCATTTCTCTTTGCAGAAATGGGGCTTGAAGGGGTTTAGTGATTAGCTAAAATTAATGAATAAGTAAGTGGTGGGCCTTGATGGGAATCTGTCAGTTTGTTTGCAGTTTTCAAACTGTGGGTCAGTGGTTCTCTACCTGAGATGATTTTGACCCTAGAGATATTTGGCAACATTCAGAGGGAGGCTGCTCAGCACCTAGGATATCCAACAGAAATAATTATCCCACCCCTACTTTCAACATGAGAAATTGAGAAAGCTTTGTCTAAATCACCACACCTCTAATTTAATGTGCATATCAGTTCTTTGAATCAAATGAGTGTTTAGGTAGTTTTAGGTCTTTAGAACCAAAAATTATTTGCATGTAATTTTGAATGGATAATGTGCATTCACTCATTCCAGAAACAGTTATAAATTCATTGTTCAGTTATTGAATATGAATATTCATGAACAACATCATATGATGTATTTAATTTTTTATTGTTTTTTAAGTACAGTTGTCTTCACTTTTACCCCACCATGCCACCCCACTCGACCCATCCCCACCCCCCACCCTCTAACCTACCCCCTTTGGCTTTGTGCATGTGTCCTTTACACTTCTGAAGAATACCTAATTTGTCTTATTTACATAAAGGCCCTTGTGTGATACCATGGAAATTATTATTGGAAAAAATTTTGTAGTAAGCAAAATAGCCTCCACAGATATCTACATCAGAATCCCCAGAAACTTCTATGTTATTTTTCTTTTTTAAGTATATCTTACTGGTTATTCTACTAAAATTTTCCCAATTTTTTTTCTTCTCTTTATCCCCCCTCCATCATGTAGTCCCCTCTCTCAAGCATTTCTCCCTTAGTTCATGTCCATGGTTTGTACATATAAGTTCTTTGACTTCTCTGCTTCTTATACTATTCTAAACCTCCCCCTGTCTGTTTTATGCCTACTAATCATGCTTCTTATTTCCTGTAACTTCCCCTCCCATTCTTCCCCTCCCCCTCCTCACTGAAAATTCTAAAATGGAGTACAAATCTCCATTTCTCTGGTTCTGTTCTTTCTCTAGTTGTTTGCTTAGTTTTTATTTTTGATTTTTAGGTTCAGCTGTAGATAGTTGGGAGTTTGTTGTCATTCCACTGTTCATAATCTTGGATCCTCTATATCTTAGATAAGTCCTTTTAACATTTAGTATAATAAGGGCTTAGTAATGATGAACTCCTTTAACTTGGCCTTAGCACTTTATCTGCCCTTTGATTCTAAATGATAACTTTGCTGAATAGAGTAATCTTGGATGTAGGTTCTTGCTTTTTATGACTTGGAATACTTCTTTCCAGCCCCTTCTTTTCTACAAGGTGTCTTTTGAGAAATCAGTGGCCAAGATGGATGTGTAAGTAGACACACTATGCCGCCTCACACAACCAAGGGAAGGACAACAACAAATTTGAAAATGAAGAACAACCATTACTGACAGAAGATCTAACTGTATGAAGGTCTAACAAACAAGGAGTTGAAGAAAAAACATTCCTACAGACCAGTAGAAGGGACGAGGGCAGGCAGCCAGGAAGAGAGGACTCACAGCAAGGCAGTGGCTGGTGGATAAGGCAATGGCACATTTGAATGCAGATCAACTGGAGGAGTAACTAGGGACCAAGACAGACTGCACAACCCAGAGTTCCAACACAGGGAAATAAAGCTGCAAACCTCTGATTGAGAACACCTGTGCAGGTTGAGGTGGCAGCGGGAGAGGTCCCCAGCCTCACAGGACAGTTCTCTTGAGAGACCAACAGGGTCCTGGAACTTACACAAACCCACACACCCAGGAATAACCACCAGAAGGGCCTAATTTGACTGTGGGTAATGGAGGGAGTGATTGAAATCCAGCAGAGCTGAGCAAGCGGCATTGTTCTCTCTTGAGCCCCTCCACAGCATAATGTCACAACACAGAAATTTGGGTTGGCCCACCCCATGAACACCTAAGGCTCTTTCCCTTTCTATGTAACAGGCATATCTGACAAAACAAAATATGTCCTAAATGAAAGAACAGATCAAAGCTCCAGAAAAAGTAAAACTATGCAACAAAGAGCTAGCCAACTCATCAGATGCAGAGCTCAAAACACTGCTCACAGAATTGGTTGAATATGGTCACAAAATAGAAAGAAAAATGAAGGCTATGCTAAGTGAAATAAAAGAAAATGTACAGGGAACTGATAGTGATGGAAAGAAAACTGGCACTCACATCAGTGGAGTGGACCAGAAGGAAGAAAGAAACAACCAAACAGAAAAGAATAAAGACACAAAAGTTTTTAAAAAATGAGTAGAGGCTTAGGAACCTCCAGGACATCTTTAAACGTACCAACCTCAGAATTATTTGAATACCAGGAGGAGGAGAAGAAGAGCAACAAGTGGAACAGTTATTTCAACAAAT
The DNA here is from genome assembly GCF_014824575.4 of Sturnira hondurensis. NCBI lineage: Eukaryota > Metazoa > Chordata > Mammalia > Chiroptera > Phyllostomidae > Sturnira > Sturnira hondurensis. The sequence continues at coordinate 283,647 of NW_028097681.1, read as the reverse complement.
AATAAAGGAGAACTCCTCCAATCTGGCAAAGGAAATAGACTTCCAGTAAGTCCAGGAAGCTCAGAGAGTCCCAAAGAAGTTGGACCCAAGGAGGAACACACCAAGGCACATCATCATTACATTATCCAAGATTAAAATGAAGGACAGAATCCTAGAAGCAGTAAGAGATAAGTAGACAGTCACCTACAAAGGAGTTCCCATCCGACTGTCAGCTGATTTCTCAAATAAGACTTTACATGCAAGAAGGGGCTGGAAAGAAGTATTCCAAGGCATAAAAGGCAAGGAACTACATCCAAGATTGCTCTATCCAGCACAGTTTTTTATTTAGAATGGAAGGGCAGATAAAGTGCTTCTCAGATAAGGCCAAGTTGAAGGAGTTCATCACCACAATGCCCTTATTATATAAAATGTTAAAGAGACTTATCTAAGATAAAGAAGATAAAAACAAAAATTTTAAAAACACTAAACAAAACAGATATAACCAACCTGAACACTGTCATCAAAATGCTCAAAGAACTCATTAATATTGAAACAACACAAAGGAAATAAAGGTTACACTAAGTTAAATAAAGAAAAAAACATACAAGGAACCAACAGTGAAGGGGAGGAAGCTGAAATTCAACTCAACAATTTACAACATAAGGAAAAAAATAAACATTCAACCAGAACAGCAAGAAGAGACAAGAATTTAAAAAACTAGGACTGTATAGAAGCCTCTGGGATATCTCCAAATGTACCAATACCCAAATCATGGGATGCAAAAGGAAAAGAGAAAGAGCAAGAAATTGAAAAGTTATTTCAAAAATAATGAAGGAAAGCTTTCCTAATTTGGCAAAAGAAATAGACATACAAGTCCAGGAAGCATAGAGAGTCCCAAACAACTCAGATCCACAGAAAACCACACCAAGACACATCATAATTAAAATGCCAAAGGTTAAAGATAAAGAGAGGATAAAAAATGCAGCAAGATAAAAGCACAGTGTTACAAACAAGGAAGTTCCCATAAGACTGTCACCTGATTTCTCAAAAGCAACCTCATAGGCAAGAAGGGACTGGCAAGAAGTACTCAAAGTCATGAAAGACAAGAACATACATCCAAGATTACTCTATTCACCAAAGCTATAATTTAGAATGGACATCTACAGTACTTCCCAGATAAGGCCAAGTTAAAGGAGTTCATCCTCACCAAGCCCTCATTATGTGAAACATTAAATGGGCTTATCTAAGAAAAAGGAGATTAAAACTATGACCAGTAAAATGACAACAAACTTACAATTATCAAAAACTGAAATAAAAAAAAAACTAAACAAACAACCAGGACAGTAACAGAATCATAGACATGGAAATCATTTGGAGGGTTATCAGCTGAGACTGGCAGAGGGAAAATGGGGGCAAAGGTGCAGGAATTAAGAAGGTTAATTGGTAGGTACAAAATAGACAGGGAGATGTTAAGAATACTATAGAAAATGGAGAAGCCAATGAACTTATATGCAGGACCCATGGACATGAACTAAGTGAAGGTATTGCTGGAAGTGAGGTACCAGGCAGAGGGGGACTAAAGAAGAAAAATTGGGACAACTGTAATAGCATAATCAATAACATATATATTTAAAGAAAATCTGATGTGTGGTTTAGGATAAGATTCAGAACACAAGTAGCTGAGTGACACTTTAACAGGAGAGGGAGAAATATCACTGGATAGAGAGTAAAGTGTGTTATATGAATGTAAAAAGGGTGGCATTGTTTATCAGCTTAACAACGCCACTGTTTTTACATTCATATAACACAACAGGGGGGTGGGAAGGGGACAAGGGGGGAGAAGGCACAGAAAATAGCATAGATGGTAGGTAGAAAATAGATAGGGGGGAGGGCGAGAATAGTGGGGAAAATATAGAATCTAAAGAACTTGAGACATGTGGTTATAAACTGGGGGGGGGGGAGAATGGTGGCGGAGGGAGTGTGCAGGTGGAGGGAAATGAAGGGGGGGAATAGAACAACTGTAATGGTATAATCAACAAAATATATTAAAAAATAAATAAATAAATTTTCAAAGAAAAAAATAAAAATGGTGGCATTAATTTAAGGCAAATCACTTTTTGTGTAAACTAGATGATTAGTCTATATCTATAATACATGAAACTGACATAAATTGGTTCAAGGCAGGTGCACACAAGCCTTACATAATATCATGGATGAGCTACAGATGCTCAGTGCAGGGACTCACAGCGGAGGCAGACCCAGGAAATTTAGAGCAGAGATCAGAACAACTCCCATCACATAATCCAAATTGAGAAAATAGGCACTATAATATATATAGCATTTAGAACAGGTTGTTAGACAGCAGTAGCTAATTGGTACAATAATACAGGCAAACAAAACTGAGGGCAATTATAATAACCCCCCCATTTCTTAATTTTGGTATATGTTCTAAAATTTGGAGACAGCATTTGTGATCATTCAATTATTGAAATTTATTTTGAATAAGTGAATTAACAAGTGACCCCATTTAGATTCCTTCTAGGTAATGTGAATCGGTTGGAAGGATTTGCATGTTTAGCATAAAACTGGTGCCCCTGCACCACAGGCCTGGAAAGCAATTCAAGTCTTCTTGTGCGTCACTCTCTGGTCATGGAAATGTAAGTGATTCCAGTGCATGAGGAGATATGAATGAATGATATTGACATAGTTCACTCATTGTCAATTTCATGGTTAGGCCAAAATTCAGAAAAGTGAAGATATTTTTAGAGCTACAGAGGAATCATATTTAAATACAGCACTAAAATTTTGAAGAACAAACAGAAAAATAATTGAGTAATAAAATTTAAAATACACTAACCATCCTTTACCACAGTGGAAACCAGCCCTTGCACATAGAACTCATCTTGCATACACCAGGAGTAGTTTACAGCATGAAAAAAAATCATTACTTATTTGATTACCCAGAGTAATCAGATAAGTAATGCTTCTCCACCTCTAAGGTTAATTTTGACTAAGCCTCATATTAGGTCAAACATTGGTTATTTAACAAATTTGTCTTTCCATGTGGACTCTTCCTGGAGATATGTATTTGATAATCAGTGTTTGCCAGGGACAATGGCAGGCACTGTGGACACCAAAATGAGTGAGAGAATAAAAGCACGAGTCCAGCTAAAAGTCAGCAGAATGTGAAAGCCCACATTATCAGGAAGAATAGTTAAAAGAGTAAAGTAGTCACAGACCAAAGTGGAAATTGTATTTCACATTTCCCTGTGAAAACATCATCCGATTGGACTTAGTTAACAACTGTAGTTTATTTCATGTGGGTAATATAATTCATGAATATTCTTTCAGTAACACAAAAGAAAATTCTTGAGATCCTAGGTGCCATTTGAGAAATAATTATTCTTAGGAAGTTTATATGGCTCCAGGAAATAAGTGGGAATTTCCAAATATTTTAACTCAAACTTGGGAAAAAGTTTGAGAGTGAGATAATGGACAAAAGAGAAAAAGTCTGCATATTAGAGCAGAAAGCATGATAAACTGAAGTACTTCTGTTTTTAGAGAAGCTGAATTCAAATAAGTAGAAATTCTGTAAACAAGTAAAAGAAGCACATTAAACTTTCTGAACCCATTAATGTCCCTCTCCGCAGACTAGAGCATGGCCAGCTCTACCTTGTACTTGACTCTGCAGTCTTCAGCAGCAAGATGGACATTGTCAACCTGCAGAGTGATATGAGCATTGTCCACATTAGCTGTAAAGATCTAAGCCCTCAGGTCTTCGATGGTCTTGAAATGATGTCTCCAGTCTCTGTTCTGGGGTTCCCTCTTCTCCAGGTGTCCCCATATTATTCTCTTCCATCTCTGGTTATCAGCCTCCAAGCTTCTCATCTTCTCCAGGTAGGATGCCAGGCAGCCATTCAGACATTGCATTAACTACTCTGGCTCTGGATGCCCTCTATGCCAGAGCCAGACCCCCAGTCATCCCCGCAGCCAGGACCCCCAAATCCCCAGCTGCCCTGTGCATTACCAGGGTAGTGTGACACGAAGATCTGGGAGCTGATCCCCCAGTGCCTGCAAAGACACTGGTTGAACTGCTGACTGGCCTAGCCATTGGCTGGGGGATTAAGGAGCCCAGGGTCTGGTAGTTTGTGACAAAAAACAGAACCGGTTCTAATGCTCATGTTGTTCGGGAAGGAAGGCAAGAGGTAACAGGTTTGAGCCAAAGTCTCAACTCAAAGTATTTTTAAGTTTTGTATTAATTTAGAAACAGAAAAAGATAGAGAGAGAAAGAGAGAGACAGAGAAAGAGAGAGACAGAGAGAGAGAGAAAGAGGTGGGGCGGCAGAGAGAAATACTGACTTGTTGTTCCACATTTTGATGCATTCATCAGTTGCTTCTCATGTGTGCCGAAACCAGAGATAGAATCTGGAACCTTGATGCATTGGGATAATGCTCTAACCAACTAAACTGCTTGGCAGGGCCCCGACTAATACATTTCTCAAAAAGACTATAGTAAGTAGAATAAAAACCTCCAAAATGTACACTTATTAATCCCCAGAACTTTGAATATGTTATTTTAATACTAAGGGGTGGATTAAGAAAGAAGATGAAATAATTTTCTTAATCCACTGACCATTTTTATTTTTTATTATTTTATTGTTGTTCAATTACAGTTGTCTGCATTTCCCCCCCCATGACTCCCCTCCACCCCAGCCAAACTCACCTCCCTCTCTGGCTTCCACCTTCCCCCTTGGTTTTGTCCATGTGTCCTTTATAGTAGTTCCTTGTGGGGGCCCGCCAGGCCATAAGGGGACCAAGGACAGAGTTCTCCACTGTGAGAATGGTGGATGAGCTTGGTTTCTGGTCCCTGGAGCCGGCGGGTACCTTGACACTTTCCTAACCTTCTAGTTCCCAGCCTTGAAGGACACAACAAGACTCTGGCGCAGGTGTCATGTTCCCAGATGGTTATGAGAACTTCTTGCCCTTTTGATAGCTTAAGGGAGTGCACGAACTTTGAAAAACAACATTGTTTCTAGTTCCCTGCAGTCTTGCTTTAGGCATTAACAGTTTGTATATAAGACAGCTGTTCCTTGAATAAAGTTGCCATTTGCCAGCAGAGCACTTGGTCCTCTTCATTCTTTCAGTCCCTCGCCTCACCTCGCGATCACCCTTGCTGCAGCGGGCTGCGGCAGTTCCTGAAAACCCTTTCCCCCCTTCACCACATTATCTCCTCCTACCTCCCCTCTGGTCACTTTCAGATTGTTCTTAATTTCAATATCTCTGGTTATATTTTCCTTTCTTGTTTCTTTTGGTGATTAGGTTCCAGTTAAATGTGAGATCACATGGTATTTGTCCATCAGCCTGGCTTATTTCACTTGGCATAATGCTCTTCCATTCCATCCATGTTGTCGTAAATGATAGGAGCTCCTTATTTCTTTCTCCTGGGTAGTATTCCACTGTGTAAGTGTACTGTAGTTATTTTTTCATTTATTTCTTTTTATTTTAGTTGGTGTTCAAGAACAGTTTTCTGGCTTTTCCTTCTATCCTGTACTATAATTTTTTGACCCATTCATTCAATGATGAGCACTTGGCTATTATAACTGTACTGGTAATAACATTGGGGTGCATAGGTTCTTTTGGATTGGTGTTTCAGGGTTATTAGGATATAATCCCAGCAGTGGAATTTCTGGATCAAAAGGCAATTCTATTTTTAGTTTTCTGAGGAAATTCCATATTGTTTTCCAGAGTGGCTGCACCAGTGTGCATTCCAACCAACAGTGCATTAGAGTTCCCTTTCCTCCACATCCTCTCCGACACTTGTTTGTTGATTTGTTTATGATAGCCATTCTGACGGGTGTGAAGTAGTATTTCATTGTGGTTTTAATTTTCATCTCTCTAATGGCTAGTGATGCTGAGCACTTATCATATGTCTCTGGGCCCTCTATATATCCTCCTTTGAGAAGTTTTGGTCCAAGTCTTTTGCCCACTTTTTAATTAAGTTGTTTGTCTTCCTGGAGTGGCTTGTGTCAGTTCTTTATATATTTTGGAGATCAAACCCTTGTCCAAGGTATTATTGGCAAATATATTTTCCCATACAGTTCGTTCTCTTTTTCATTTTAATGCTGTTTTCTTTAGCCATGAAGAAGCTTTTTATTATCAAAGTGTATTACTAGGCCACTGTAATCAAAACAACCTGGTACTGGCATAAGAACAGACACATGGACCAATGGAACAGAATAGAGAGCCCAGAAATAAACCCAAGTCTCTGTAGTCAATTAATATTTGCCAAAGGGAGAAGAGGCATAAAGTGGAGTAAAAATAGCATCTTCAATAAATAGTGTTGGAAGATTTGGACAGCTACATGAAAAAAAATTAAACTCAATCACCAACTTACACCATACACAAAAATAAATTCAAGGTGGATAAAAGACTCAAATATAAGTTGTGACACCATAAAAGTCCTAGAGGAAAACATAGCCAGGAAAATCTCAGATATTTCATGCAGCAACATTTTCACTGATATGTCCTATAAACCAAGGGATATAAAGCAAAGAATAAACAAATGGGACCTCACCAAATTAAAAACACATTTGTTTTTTTAAAAAAATATGATATTAGGATAGCTTTATTCACTTTAAACATTTTATTGAATTTGTTGGGGTAACATTGGTTAATAAAATTGTGTAAGTATCAGGTGTGATTTTGTTATATGTCATCTGTGTATTGTATTGTGTGTTCACCACCCAAAGGCAAGTCTCCTTACTTCACCATTTAACCCCCCTTTACCCTCTTTAACCTCCCACAGACCCTTTTCCTCTGTTAAGCACCAAAGCGTTACTTGTGTCTGTGAGTTTTCTGTTTTTTGGTTACTCTTCACCATTTTCACCCAGGCCCCCAAATCCCCTCCCCCATAATTGCTTTCAGTCTGTTCTTTGTAACTGTGAGGCTGTTTCTATTTGGTTTGTGAGCTTGTTCTCTTCATTAAATTCCAGATATGAGTGAAATCATATGGAGCTTTTCTTTTCTGACTTATTTCTCTTATCCTGATGCTCTACAGGTCCATCCTAGAAGCAAGTAAATAAAAGTAAGATTTCCTTCTTTTTATGGCTGAGTAGTATTCCATTGTGTAAATGTACAATGGCTTTTTTATCTGCTTATCTACTGATGGGCACTTGAGCTGCTTCCAAACCTTGGCTATTGTGAACAACCCTAAAAACAACACAGAGGTGCATATCTTCTTTAAAAAGTATTTTGAGAATTTTTTTGAATCATAGGCACATGGACCCAGGAAGTATATATTCTTAATGTTTTAATTTTACTTTTTACATCTTTTAAAAAAGTTTTTGTTTCATCTATTTTTAGAGAGGAGAATGGTGAAAGAAAGAGAGGGAGAGAAACATCAATGTGTGGTTGCCTCTTGCACACCCCTTACTTGGGACCTGGCCCACAACCCCAGCATGTACCATGACTGGGATTTGAGCCAGAGACCCTTTGGATCACAGGTCAGCACATAATTCAGAGTCACATCAGCCAGAGTTGCATTCTTCATTTTTGTATGCCTCCTTTAGTTAAAAAAATTCTGTATTTAAATATGTGAATAGAGGACTTCTAGGCAAGATGGAGGTGTAGGTGGAAGTACTGTACCTCATCGCACAACCAAATTTAAGGACAACAAAGATTTAGAAACAAAGACACATCCAGAACAGACCAAAAAATTGAACTGTACCAAAGTCCAACAACAACTATTCATCCAGACCGATAAGAGGGGTGGAGTTGGCAGCCAGTGGAAAGGGGTCCTGGCAGGAAAAAGTGGTGGTTGGCACACCCAGGCTCAAGAAGAAAATGAGCAAACCCAGTGAGGTGCACAAGGCAGTTTGCTGACCATGGAAAAACATTCACATACAGATAAACCAGGCATAAATGGGCAGTGAGACAAACCACACAACTAAGGATCTGAGTAATGGGAAATAAAGCCTAAAAGCACTGATTGAAAAAACTTGCGGGGGTTGAGCTACCAGGAGAGACTCCCAGTTTCACAGGAGAGTTCTTGGGAGAGACCCAAAGAGTCATAGAATGTACACAAGGCAACCCACCCAGGAACCAGCACCAAAAGGGCCCATTTTGCTTGTAGGAAGCAGCAGAGGGGGCCAAATCTGAGAAAGGGAGAGGAGCAAGTGCCATTGTTCCCTCTCTGACCTTGCACCCACATACAGAATCAGGACCCAGTAACTGGGTTTCCCTGCCCTGGTGGACACCTAATGCTCCGCCACTCACACATAACAGATGAGACCAGATGAAAAATAAATGGCACAAACACAAAAACAAATCAAAGCTCCAGGGCCAATACTTTTAAGCGACCAAGAGATAGCCAACCTATCAGATTCACAGTTCAAACCACTGGTGATCAGGATGCTCACAAAACTGGTTAATTTTGGTCACAAATTGTATGAACAAATGAAGGCTACACTTAGTGAAATGAAGCAAAATGCATAGGGAACCAATAGTGATGGAAAGGAAACTGGGACTCAAATCAATGGAGTGGGCCAGAAGGAGGAAAGAAACAACCAAACAAAAAAATGAAGAAACAAGACTTCAAAAAAATTAAGAGAGGCTTAGGAACCTCCAGGACATTTTTAAACATTCCAACATCCAAATTATAGGGGTACCAGAAGGGGAAGAGGAAGAGTAACAAGTGGAAAACTTATTTGAACAAATAATAAAAGAGAACTTCCCCAATTTGGCAAAGCAAATAACTCTCAGGAAGTCCAGGAAGCTCAGAGTCCCAAAGAAGTTGGACCCAAGAAGGAATACACGAAGGCACATCATAATTACATTAGCTAAGATTAAAATGAAAGAATTCTAGAAGGTGCAAGAGATAAGGGCACAGTCACCTACAAAGGAGTCCCCATCAGACTGTCAGCTGATTTCTCAAAAGAGACCTTGCAGGCAAGAAGGGGCTGGAAAGAAGTATTCCAAGTGATGAAAGGCAAGGACCTACATCCAAGATTGCTCTATCCAGCAAAGCTTTCCTTTAGAATGGTAGGGCAGGTAAAGCACTACTCAGATAAGGTCAAGTTCAAGGAAATAATCATCACCAAGCCCTTATTATATAAAATATTAGAGGAACTTATCTAAGAAAAAGAAGATAAAAAATATGAACAGTGAAAGGACAGTAAACTCACAGTTATTAACAACCACACCTAAAACAAAAGCAAACTAAGTGGACAGCTAGATGAAGAATGGAACCATAAAAATGGAGATCACATAGAGGGTTAGCAACAGGGGAGTGGTGGGGGGAGGAGAAGGGGGAAGAGGTACAGAGTATAAGTTGCATAGATGGTAGGTAGAAAATAGACAGGGAGAGGGCAAGAATATGGGAAATGTAGAAGGCAGGGGAGTGGGAAATGTAGAAGCTAAAGAACTTGTGACACATGGGCATGAAGTAAAGGGGCAGAATGGGGGGAGGGCTGCGCAGGGTGGAGGGGAATAAAGGGGGGAAATGGAACAACTATAATGGCATAATCGATAAAATATATTTTTTAAAAGTTCAAAGAGAAATACTGGGATTAAACTAGAGTTATTACATTTGATACTCTCATTGTTGTGTAAACAGATGTTTAATCTACATATACAGCTAAATGGACATAAATTGGTTTGAGACAGGGGTGCACTACAGCCTCACACAACAATAAGGATAAGCCAAAACATGTAGTGCAACTGAGACTCACAACTGATGCAGACTTGAAAGATCTGAGCAGAGATCAGAACAACTTCCATCATAGAATCCCACTCAATAATAAAGGCATTGTAATAAAACATTCTATTTAGGATGCTTGTTATACAGCAGTAGCTGATACAATAATCAAAGCAAACAGCACTAAAGGCAAATGTAATAATTCTGTTTTTTATATTTTACATAGGTTTTGATATTTGGATAGCATCATGATTACTTCATTATTCAAAATACAGTCACTTGTGAGTACACTTATCCGTAATGAAACTACAGATAACTGTACTCACAGTACTAATGAACTTTTGTGCTGTGAAACAAAGTTCGGTTGTACAGAGGTTGCCTTCTAGGGGTTTCCAAGAGGTTGCAAGCTCATGCACATTTGTGTAGAAAACCTGGTGATCCTGAATCATGTGACCAGGAAGGGATTCAGCCTCTCTTAAGAGTCATTTTTAATTATGAGAAGAGATTCCTGAGCATGAGAGAGACATACGATTGATAATCTGGAAACTTTATATTTATTGTTCCTTTAGTGGTTAAGGCAAAATTTAGGAAAGAAGAAATGTTTTGCTTAGAATCATAGAGGAGTCATAATTGTAGGCAGCACCAGAATTTTCAAGCAGCAAAAGAAATCGCATTCATTAAAGAGGTAAAATATACTAACCAACAACTTACCCCAATGCAGAAAGCCCCTTACAAAAGGGCATCGATATTGCATACTTCCATGAGTATAGCAATAATTTTCACAGTAATAAAATTAGTGACTAACAATTTTGTCTCATCATACTTCAGGCCATCTCTGACATTCAGGTCATATTAGGTTGATGAATCAAATCTTGCTGTCCATCTGGACTTCACTGTAGGTATGTACATGATGGTCAATTTCTGTCAGTGCCTCCAGTGGGCATTGGGACACTGGGCTGAATAAGACAATAAAAGCATAACAGCTACAAAATAGAGTGGCATGTGTGTAGTGTAAGTACCTGACACAAAACTTTTGATTTCCAAGGCTTCCACTTCAAAGATAACCATGTTGAAGAAACACGTGGCCAGCTTTCTGACACAGCTGCTAGCTAATCACCCTGGTCAGCTCCCCTGTGAAGGCCCCCTTACAGAAAGCCCTGGAGAACTTAGATAATTGACCTCAGCAGTGACCCTCTGTTCCCTTTTCACATCCTGACACCTGCTCTTAAGTTTTAAATTCACCAATAAAGAATGAAGCTTTGAAACTGTATTCGTCCTGCCCTAAGACCTGAATAAATGCAGAACCCAGAGTAATGTTCTCTCTCTTCCTCTCTCTCTCACTCTCTCTCCCCCTCCCTTTCTTTCTTTCACTCCCCTGCCTTCTCTCTCCATGACCTCATTAATGGACCTCGGGAACAACTGTACCCTCCAGTCTCTGAGTGATAAACTTGCTTTTACCAGGTTTTCTTAGAGTTTTGGCTGAGCAGTGTTATGCGATCGTAATAAGAACTGCAAGGCCTGGTCCAGCCACAGCATTGGCTCATGTCAGTGTCACAAGAATTCAGGGACCAGGTGAGTTCCCAAGGCATTTTAGGAATACCTCTGTTATCAACAGGCTGAGACATAAATGGAACAATGTTTAAAATCTACATTATTAGGAAGAGTACTAAAGATAGTGACATAAAAATGAGGGGAAAGGCAAACAACTATAATTGAACAACAGTAAAATAATTTAAAAGAAAAGAAAACAATGACAGACACAAATTGAAAAAAGGTTTTGTATTTTCCTGTACAATGAAATTAAATAAATGTCCTAAGATGCCAAATGTTGTTTTGCCCAAGTGAGTAATAGAATTCTGGTTATTCTTTCAGGAAAAAGGAGAGTTTTCTTAGCATGATATTTGTCATTTGAGAATATATTTTAGAGAAATTCAAGTTTTTCTATGAAAGATATGGAATTACCCAAATATTTTTTATCCAATGTTGAGAAACACTTTCATAATACATAAAAATTGTCACGGGCTGACAGTGACCAGAGGGGAGAGGAAAGGGAATTTCAGGGGAAAAGGGTGAAGAGTTGGCAGGAACAAATATAAAGGACAGAGGGGCAATAACAGGAGGGGTGGAAACAGGAGAAAGGGCTCGGGGGTTGGGCTGGGGTGGGAGGAAAAGGCAGAAAACTGTACTTGAACAACAACTAAAACTAAAAAATTTAAAAAACTTGTCAAAGGGAAAACTGTCCACACATTGTAGCAGAAGCTTGTAAAGCGAGTTATTTAAAATTATAGAGAGCATGAACGAATACAAGAAAATGGAACCACCAAAAAAATAAAGAGAAAGAGCCAGTCTATTCCATGGGATCAAACACTCACAGTCTCTGGTTTGAGTTGTTGAGCCACCCACACAAGGTCACATTTTCAGCCCAAGCACAATTGTCCTCTTTGTACTTGCCATCCCCAAAACTCTTTTCAGAGCCCTCTTTATGTCTCTGTTCCTGAGACTGTAGATGAAGGGGTTCAGCATAGGTGTGACCACAGTGTACATCACTGAGGTGACTGCACTTGACTGTGAACTGTGGATACTGGCAGAGCTGAGGTACACGCCTAGGCCCGTACCATAAAATAAGGAGACAACTGAGAGATGAGATGCACAGGTGGAAAATGCTTTGTACTTCCCCTGAACTGATGAAATTGCACACACGGAGGACACTATCTTAGAGTAAGAGTAAAGGATACCAGCCAAGGGACCACCAGCCAACAGCCCGGTGGCCAAATACATCACCATGTCATTAAGAAAGGTGTCAGAACAGGCAAGTTTTATCATCTGCTTAATTTCACAAATAAAGTGGGGGATTTCCAAGTCTTCTCTGAAGGATAGTCTCAACAACATTAAACTATGTAACAGGGAATTCAGGGAACTTATAATCCATGACAGCAAAAGCAGCAGTCCACAGAATTGAGAGTTCATGATGACCATGTACTGCAGACGGTGACAGATGGCCACATACCGGTCATAGGCCATCACAGTTAGAAGAAAAATGTCCCATCCTCCAAACAGTGAGACAAAATACATCTGGGTGATGCAGCCTGTATAAGTGATGGCTTTGTTCTGAGTCTGAATGTTCACTAGCATCTTTGGGATGGTTGTGGAAGTGAAACCAATATCTATCAAGGACAGGTTGGAGAGGAAGAAGTACATGGGCATATGGAGGTGGGAGTCTGAGGTGACGGTCAGGATGATGAGCAGGTTTCCCAACACAGTGATCAGGTACATGCAGAGGAGTAGCCCAAATAGGAGGGGCTGCATTTCTGGTGTCTCTGATAGTCCCAGGAGAAGAAATTCTGAAATTCGGGTATCATTGCCTTGTACCATGGAGTGGTAGTCACTTCTAGGGAAAAAATTACATAAATGGGCATAACTAACAAACTTGAGATGCTACAATTACAATGCTATGTGGGAAAAAGCATGCACAAAGAGAGTTGATGTGGGATTTATTTGTGGAGAGTTCAGGGAGACCTAAGAACCAGATTTCATTAGAACAGGGACCTCAAAGGAGAGAGAGCAGAAGACACTAGTTTATTTGCAAACAGTATGCCCTGCAGGGAAAGAACCAGTGCAAAGACCCATTGGTGACACTTGTTCCAGACATTCAAGACTAAAAATTGAGTTACATGGTGAGGTGAAGGAGCAAGAGGAGAGCAATTAGAGATGATCAGAGAATGAGGGGAACAAGGTGACGTTTCTGCTGCTACTGAAACTTCAAGTCACAGGGAATCTCTTGTCCATAGTTTTTCCTTGCACTTTATTAATTTTGATTCCATATAATATTGTGGATGTAAATAATTCCCCTTCTTATATTCATGTGTTTGTTAACATCCTACATCTCAATTTTAAGGGTCACATTCTGGAGTATATTTTCTCACATAGCCCTGCTTTAGTACTTCCGAAGCTCTCAGACTCACCTGGATGAAGCTCTGAGAAGGTGTCTGTGTGAGAGTCAGAACTGGCTCGTGGATGGCTGATGATGGAGACTGAAGCTCTGTCACCACACAAGAGACCAAGAAGGAGTGAAGTATTGGTCCCCAACCAGACTTGGGTCTCCAAAAGCAACAATCCTGTTCTGGCCAGTCCAAGGTCATACATGCAGCAGAGGCAATATTTTCAGCAGCCTGTATCTGCTCATTAGATACTCTCTTAATTGTTACTCCCACTTCTGGGTACATCATGTCCCTTAGGACACTGATGTGGACAGAAGGGAAATTTTCTTGCCAAGTCTGTGTCTCTGTAGACCATATTAGAAGTCAGGGGAATCCAGCTTTCATTATTGCTTTTGCATGAACTCACCTGCCTTCTGGAGGTCTTACCTCCTTGCACCTCATCCCTATCTTGTGTCATTGTTTTCTCCAAATCTAAGACTGAGGACCTGCCCTGACTAGGTCTCATGGACTCCTAGAATACTGACAGGTGGTGAGCAGCAGCTCCTCCTATCTCTGGAAATTGCTGGTCCTCTCTTGAACAAGTAGGACTGGTGTGTTTCTTTGCTATAAAACCACAGTACTCTGATCCTTGGCCACATGAAGCTTTTGACAAGTCAGTTGGCAGGTTCGTGCTTGTAACACAAATTAAGAGCTGGCATTTAGTGCTTCATGTAAAAATATTTGCCAAAAGGTGCAGAGAATAAGAAGCATAAATGGTAGGTACAAAATAGACAAGGGGCTTAAGAATAGTATGGGAAATGAGAAGCCAAAGAATCTATATGTACAACCCATAGACATGAACAAAGTAAGGTGGGGGAGATGCTGGTGGGGAGGGGCCACATGGCAGAAGGGAATAAAGGAGAGAAAGAATGGTACCACTGTAATAGCCTAATCAATAAAATATATTTTAAGAAAGTATTTGCAGAACCAGACAATAACAAAAAATCAGTAAAAATGTAGACCATCTGAATAACACTATCCAACACCTTGATCTAACTAATATTTCTAAACTACTCTCCAACCATCAACAGCAGAACACATACTTTCAAGAACATGCGGCCCATTGACTAAGGAAGACCACATTCTGGTTCAAAATCAAAACAAGAAGAAAAAAACACTATAAACTGCTACATTTCACTGTCTCTCCTAAAAAAACAAAACAAAAAACCTTTGGGGAAAGTAAAAGCACCTCTTCTTTCCCCAGAGGGGTGACAGGTGATGCTTACTTCAATGACAGGTGCCCAACAAATGTTCAAACAATGCAGAACAAATCAATCAATAAACTCAGTCACCCTGCTGAGGTTGTACGAACAGCCTCAGGGGACTTCAAACTAAAGGAAATTGAGAATGAAAGTAATCAAGTATCCAATACAGGTTTTGAGAAATTCAGGATTTATTTTTATCTACATTTTTGGATTTTATTCTGATTATTCAAGTATTTTATTACACTTCTTAGGTTGCTCCCTTTTTTAAACAATCTTTCTGGTACGTCTATTACTCTGATTTATGTCTGGATCACTGAGTTTCTGAGGAAAGAAAAAGCTTAGACTCAATCTCCATGGCAACTCTATGTGCATCACACTATATTTACATATGCAAGATTGATTTAAATACATTAATATATGCAAATGTTCAAAAATGAAAATGTTTCATAATTGTAAGATATACGTTATTTTTTTTAATTTTTTTAATTTAATTGTTGTTCAAGTACAGTTTTCTGTCTTTTATTCCCAACCCAGCCCATTATTTCATTTATTATAATGTCCTAAAAGTCCATCTCTGTGGTTCCAAATGACACGATTTCCTCATTTTTAATTGCTGAACAATAATTTATTTTATGTATTATATATAATATTTTCCTTTAAAAATATTTTATGTATTTACTTTTAGAGAGAGAAGAAAGGAGGGAGAAGGCCAGGAAGAGAAGGATCAACGTGCGAGAGAAACATCCTTTCTCACACCCCCAGTTCACTGAGGAACTGGACCACAACCAAGGCACTTGCCTTAACTGGGAATCAAACCAGCAACCTCTAGATTTGCAGGCAGGTATTCAATCCACTGACCACACCAGCCAGGGCCATGTTTTCTTTAAGGTGGAAACACCTTAGGTTGGAACACCTTAGGTTGTTCCATGTCTTGGCTATTGTGAATAATGTCACGATGAACATTGAGAGGGTGCAGACATATTTCTGTGACAGTGAGTGATTTCATTTCTTTAGAATTTATACATGGAAGTGACATTCTGGATCACATAGTAGCTCTATTTCAATTACATTTCTACCCACAGTGTACAAGTGCTCCTTTTTCTCCACATCTGTACCAGCAATCATCTTGGTCATCTTGATAAAAGATTCCTGATAACTCCTCATGGAACTGACCACAAAGAATTTATAAAGTCTCATACATTCCCACCATATTGCTATACATACTTAAAAGAACTGAATGACCAACAGTCATTTTGTGAGAAAGAAAGAAAACCTTCAATTGTTTTTTGCATGAATGTGATCAGAGACAGGAACAAGAACACTCCAACCTTACCACACAGAAACGAAGGTCTCTCATACAATCTGTGATCAAAAAAGGAAATAAATAACAAATGCACATATATCCTCACAAGTAACGAAACCACTGCAAAGTGAAGCCCATTAGCGTTCTCCTTTTCACATAGTAAACCAACTTCTTAATGTGAGACCCACAGTGAGAGGAGATACTGTGAAATGTTTGCGTCATGAAATACCGAGGCAAGGGTGTACTTTAAAGCATTTCTTGCTCTGAATCTTCCTCATTGTTATGGAAACAAATATGCCACGTTTTAAAAATAAAAAGAAACGGTTTCATGTTCCTTTGTATCCCTCCGCAGTAGCACCCTGGTTCTCCCCGCTGGTTAACTAATAAGACTCATGATCCAGGACACCAGGGCCGGCAGTCTATAGAATCAGGGGTTCATAATGACTGTGTACTACAGGGGGTGACAGATGGCCACAAATCAGTCATAAGCCATCACGATGAGGAGGAAGTTGTCCAATACACACACACAAAAAAGAAAAAAATACATCTGTGCGACGCAGCCTGCATAGGTGATGGCTTTGCTCTGTGTCTGGATGTTCACCAGCATCTTTGGGATGGTGGTAGAGGTGAAACAAATGTCAGCAAAGGACAGGTGGGAGAGGAAGAAGTACTAGGGTCTGTGGAGGTGGGAGTCTGAGCTAGGATGATGAGCAGGTTTCCCAACACGTGGAGAGAAACAGCTCAAATAGTAAGAGCTGCAGTTCTGATGCCCCTGATAGTCCCAGGAGAAGAAATTCTGAAATTTGTGTAAGATTCACTGCTCCATGTGGTGGCTACAGGGATATAAGTAAAGTACATGAGTCATTTTGATTCATGCAAGCATTAGTAAGCTAGCTAAAGAACTACTATTTATATTTTAAAATCAAGAAATCAATGTCATATATGGTGGGTGGTCTGATATCCTTTAGGCCATCCCTAGTGCCATTTCTCATTATAATTTTTTTCTGGGTAAAGACACATGAGGAATTATTGTATCTTACTCATTTTTTCAGTAAGAGAAGAAAATGTGAAAAGGCAATGGATGTGATGTAAAGCACAGCATGGTGACTGAAGCTAGTAATACTGAATTTTGTATTTGAAAGTTGCTAGAGAGGAGAGTTTCAAAGTCCTTATCAAAGAAAAACCTTGTCACTGTGTGGTGACAGAGGTTAACTACGCTTAGTATGGAGCTCATTTTGTATCATATACAAATATGATATTATGTTGTACACCTGAAACCAATAAAATGTTTAATATCTATTCTAATTCCAAAACATTGCATGCTAATTGGTTGTTATGCATAATAGTATTCAAGTTAGTATTTATAATTTTCAAAGTTATACGAAGTTTTAGCTTCCTTCTTTTTTCTTTCACACAAGAACTACGAAAACTTTATATGTGACCTTTTTCTATGTGGTCAAAAGAAAATTTAATAAATCAATTACTTAAACCAAAAAATTATACTTCAATTTAAAAATGTTTTTTGAAAAAGCCATAGAGGGAACACAGCATCACTGATTGATAAGTTGAACCACACAAAATTTGTAAACTTTATACATTATTCAAAAATGCATGTACACATATATAAAACAACTAAATGGAAAACAAACAGATTGTGTAAAAAACTCCAATTCTTCGTTAGAAAGAATCCAATAAAAAATAAACTAAGGTGCTGGTCCAATGGTAGTGGGTTATCACAACACAACTAAAGTTAGTATCAAAAAATAAACTAAGGGAACATAGCCAATAATATTGTAATAAGCTTGCCCAGTGACAGGTGATTACTAGAATTTGTGGGATGATTGCATTGCAATGGACAGAGATGCAAATCACTATATGTAAACCTGAAACTCATGTCATATTGTCTACAAATGTACTTAAACAAACAAACAAAAAAGGAATAAAAATACTCTGATAACACTATCCAATAGCAAGAAACTTTAAGGTGGACAACAACTGAAAGTTATAATACTGTAGTCCAACAACAACTTAAAATAAATAAAGTAATACACAAGTAAAGCAAAAAATTTCCCTGAAAAAATTTGATAGTGACCATAAGTGGTGTAGAAACCTACACATTTCCTTACTCAGCCTCACAGGTAATGAAATAATTGTAAAGTGAATCTCATCAGCACACTTGATTTTACCTACCAAATAAATACTTTTTCATGTGAATGGCCAGAGAGAAGATGCTGTGAAATATATTTCTCATACACTGCTACCACAACGGTGTATTTGCAAGCCATCCTTCATTCGGATCTTTCTCATCCATAGGGAGACATAGTGTAATAGGCCCCATCATAAAATTTGTAAATGCTGTCACATTACTGTCTGTTCCTCCACAGCAAACAATCTGTCTATGCCAGCTCATTGAACTTATGTTGTACGTCTGCTAGAATAACCTTACCTCCAATTCCCTCTATTAATATTTCTTCAATTAAGACCATTCAGTTGTCAGCAAAGACACCTGCATTTCACAGTACAACATTCAATTTCCCTTCCACATCATGAATAAACATTCACTTATTAGTAAAGCTAGCCAGCAACCACAGTGATCACTGATATCTATCTGGGCTATGCTAGAATGGTTCTCTGATGAGTTCAGGTACAAGTTCCGGGTTTCCAGTCTCTCTGATCCTCTCCTGCCATGTCTGCTGGGCTCTCAGACCCACCTGCATGGGAACTCTGACAAGAAGATTTTCCTGAGGGAGTCCAAAATTTTCCCTGGGTGTTTTTTTTTTTTCAGTTTTCAACACAGAAGTTTTATTTATTTATTTATACCCTACATAAAAGCTCTATTTCTGCCATTATTAATTTATCTTTTTCCAATTTTTTATTTAATTATTTTTCAAGTACAGTTTTCTGTCTATTACTCCCATCCCATCCCACCCTCATCCTCCCCCCTCCCTCCCATTTCCACCCTTCTCAGTTGTTGTCCATGTATCCTTTATATAGGTTCCTCTAAATCCCTCCCTTATTTCCCCTGAAATTCCCTCCCCTCTCCCCTCTGCTCACTGTCAACCTGTTCTCTATTTCAGTGTCTTTGGTTATATTTTGCTTGCTTGTTTGTTTTGTTGTTTAGCTTCCTGTTAGAGGTGAGATCATATGGTATTTGTCCTTCAACACCTGGCTTATTTCACTCAGCATAATGCTTTCCAGTTCCATCCATGTTGTTCCAAAAGGTAGGAGCTCCTGCTTTCTTTCTGCAGCATAAAATTCCATTGTGTATATGTACCATAGTTTTTTGATCCATTCATTTACTGACGGGCACCTAGGTTGCTTCCAACTCTTGGCTATGGAAAATCGTGCTGCTATGAACATTGGGGTGCATAGGTTCTTTGGGATTGCTGTTTTAGGGTTCTTAGGATACAATCCCAGCAGTTGAATTGCTGGGTCAAAAGGCAAATCCAATTTTAGTTTTCTGAGAAAATTCTATACTGTTTTCCATAATGGTTGTACCAGTCTGCAACCCCACCAACAGTAGACCAGAGTCCCCTTTTCCCCACACCCTCTCCAACATTTGTTGTTTATTGCTTTGTTTATGATAGCCATTCTCACCGGTGTAAAGTGGTATCTCATTGTAGTTTTAATTTGCATCTCTCTGATAGCTAGCAATATTGAGCATCTTTTCAGGTGTCTCTGGATCCTCTGTATGTCCTCCTTGCAGAAGTGTCTGTTCAGGTCCTTTCCCCATTTTTTAATTGGGTTAGTTGTCTTCTTAGAGTGAAGTCGTGTGAGTTCTTTGTATATTTTGGAGATTAAACCTTTGTCTGAGGTATCATTGGCAAATATGTTTTCCCATACAGTTGGTTGTCTTTTTATTTTAATGCTGTTTTCTTTAGCTG